>NW_019100813.1:0-26548 GCF_001856785.1 Myzus persicae | reverse complement strand
TCATATTTAGGTATCTATGATCCATCATATTTAACCAACTATATTTTTTAGAGCTCAACGTTTCTAAATTAGGTAGGTAATAGCCAATAGGTTCTGTCTAGTAACAGTTAATTACCTACCTACGTTGAAAAAAATAGATAGTAGAGACTATATAGAGTGCCTTTATTATTTAGGCTCTCTAGTAGGTAGAAACCAATTAAAATAAAAATGCTTTTTAACATAAAAAAAAAAAACTTGATGACATATCAATAATTAATTAAAATATTCTTACCTTGGTCGTTTTTGTAAGAAACTTTTCCATTTTGTATGTTAATGTATAAGTATAGTATTGATCATTAATAATTCATTAATACTTAACACGGTATTTATTAATTATTACTCATAGAACATTAAAATAAGAATATAATATAATAATAATATTATTATTATTTTATAACCGACAGCAGGTTTATGATATAATTTTATTGTAATTTGTAATGGATATTCGAAATCGAAACGATAACTGATAACTGGAAACTGGACAAAACAAAAATAATGTAAAAGTTACCAATTAATGATTTAAAAATAGATCTGTGTACGCGTTGGACGGCCGCTTCACGATGGTAAAAGAGCCGACCCTGCGTAGCGTACCGCGCAAACGTTTTTTGAATACGGGTAAACAAGGATCTAACATCATATTGGTTATGGACTGTCGGGCTCGTTTAGTCAGTTTCACGGACGTATATACGTCCGTGGTCAGTTTAGTCATTTTCTAGTTTCAGACTTCAGATCATATTAAGGAGGTAAACGTAAATCAGCTGATCGAGTTTCGCTTCTATATTGTTCTATGACAATAATAAACAAATTACGCTTATTTTTTTTTTTTTGTTATTGAATATCAAAATTTAATAAATTATATTACCCAATAATATTTCCTAAATAAATTGTATTGACTAGGTAACGCTTATACGTATGGTTCATGGTCCGTGTACCCGCGAACCACGATTTTCGTTAAGGGTACACGCATTAATCTAAAATTGGGAGGTGAGTACACGCCGTGTACCCGCGTGTACCCTCCACTACACCACTGTTTGTTTCTATACAGATTGTGCCACTGTTGTATTTTTGACATCCATATTTCCTACTTTCTGGTGGATTTTTCTAAACAAAAGTGGTCCTATGACCTCCAGCAGACTATAAAGTATAACAGTAAACAATTTCAGCCAAATCGGTTCGGTAGTTTTCTCGGTTAGCGCGGTCTAAGAAAACCCTTACCATTTTATATAATAGTATAGATATAGATAAGCTATGACACTAAATAGTAAAATAATGTGTCAATAATATTATTATTAGGATGGACTAGCGCACAGCGTATATAATCATTATTACAGTGGTAATAAATAATAATCACAGTTTACATAGAATTTTGTAAAATCGTGATATAAATAAACGACTTTTGCAGTTTTGTCTGATCGATTTCCTGTGTCGCGTCGTTGACTACGCTTGTTATCGTCTTATATTTGTTAAAATACGTGCATGCATGCGCCTATTAAATGTAGGTATGCCCGTATCTGGTGTATATAAAGTAATATATATTATATAATGATGTTAATAATAATATCAGAGAATATCTGGATACAATTACAAATAAGTCAGTATTCGGTCATCGGTTATCACTACATCAGTGTTAGTGTTGAAAGTTCGCAATTGACGATAATAGTTGTTTAAAGATGAGTGCTAAAAGAATTAAATTAAGTGGTAATGAATATCGTAAAAAGGCAATCGAAAAAAATAAAAAAAAATAAAGATGTTATTGAACAATATCAAAAATTGGACGGTTTTTTTTAAAAAGGTAAGCTATTAGACATCATCTTAATCAAATAAGGATATAATATATTTAATTTTTTTTTAAATTTAAGTTTCGTAAAAATAAACTCAAAGAATTTGTTTAAATTCAAAATTACAGCTCAGATTACGATTTTTCATCTCATTTTTTTTGTTTTGTCTTTGTAGACTTCTCCACTTAATGTTGAAATTCAAAATGTAAATACTCAAACAATAATAAATGTTAACGAATCGGTAGATAATTGTATCATACAAGGTTGTGATAAAACAGATTCTTTACTTGATAATGTTGTCGAAAATAATTGTTTAAATGGCAATAGCAATAATTATGATAAATCATTATTTGAGAGTTCCGTCACTATACCAAGTTGAGATCCAGCTGAATGAAATCTTACTTCTCCTGAAATAATAAATTGTTTGTTAAAAAATCCACCATTTGAAAATAGGGACCATATCAATTTTAAAAATACTAAACGATTGTATGGCAAACAATTAAGAAAACTAATATATTTGAAAGACGTCTTTTTAATGGTGAATGTAAAAATAGATATAATATTACATGAAATACATATATAATTTTAAGGAATTTTTGATAAGAAATACCTATTAAATATAAATTGCTCCAGGGCGGTTCTGATCCTTAATCCGGCTCTGACCTTTGGCATCATGTCTAAAAAATGGCGAGTTTTTCAAACAAATATTTTGGTTGAGCCAGATGCTGCAGTTATAATAACAAAAGCTTGTTGTGTGATACACAATTTTGTACGTCGCCGTGATGGCTTTAGTGTTGAAGATACCATGAGTAGTTCCTGCATGGAGAGTGTTCAAAGAAGAGGAGTAGGGAACATTAAAAAAAATGTCAAAGACGTCAGAGAGTATTTTGTAGAGTACGTCAATAACCCGAACCATGCACTTGACTGGCATAATACAATAATTGGCAGATAATATATAATTTCACAAAATGTACCTATCATTAATTTAATATCCATTAAATATGTTATAATGATTAAAAATATTGTATTACGTATAGAGGTACCTCTCGTACCTGTGTTGAATAATTAATAATCACTACCCTAGTATTTGTGTCAGTTAATACTTTTTTTATTTTACTTAAATAATTATTACTTCATATTCGAATAACTAATAAAAATAAATTATTTATTACATACTTTTTTCTGTTTTTTTTTTTTATCGTCCATTTCGTCGAAATATACTGTACAAGCTCGAGCCACTACTTTCTTCTATATTTCAAATACATATATTATAATATGGTATTGAATAAATAAAAAAATATTTTAGTCGTTTAATATGTAAAATTATACAATATAGGTACTTACGTTTATTCCAGATACACTCATTAGTTTGTATCACTGCTATAAACTCTTCAATGTCAAACATGTTGAGAAAAACTTTGAAATTATATATGAATGAAATTATAGTATCTACTCACTTCAAAAATAATTTCGTAAATGACAAATTTTAAAAACTGCCAGGGAATCGTGGCGATTAAATCGCCTGCGTGAACAGATCTATTGAAAAACCATAGTTTAATTATAGCTGGCAGACGCGGTTTTCCGCTCAGGAATTGACATGGGCGGTTGCAGGTGGTTGTCCTCGACGCTCGGCGGCGCTGTTTTACATGTATGAATATGCCTAGTAAATAACCCATGTTTAATTGTAAGCGGTTATCCGCCGCGGATAAAAACATTAAAAACCGCGACCGCGCGCGGACAAACCACTCAATGTGTAACCAGCTTAACTGTCATAAAATATCAACTTTAGATCAACGTACTGTGACTGGACTCCTTATCTACATTAAAACACGCGGTCGAGATTTATGAATATAAGATTATTTCTGTAACCTTGTATAATTTAGATTTATGATTTCGTTCCTCTAATTCATTAAAGGTTCCTGCTTATTTTTTTATTATTATTGCTGTAATCATATTTATATAAATTCATTTAATTTTTTTTTATGATTTTTTGAAGTTAAAACTGATTTCATTATTCTGAGTACATTCTAGAAAGAAATATATTATCACTATTTAGGTACACATAACAGTATATCCAAATTGTAAAAATCTTTTTATTCATAAAGTACATATAATTATGAGTTATTTATAATATATTAACATAAATATTCATAAATATTTCAATTTATAAGAACAAATAACTAATTTTAATAATTATAAATGTTTTAATAACTTTAAAACAGTTGGATAAAATATTTTACAATATTACCAATATTTGAACCTTATGTATAAAACTTTGTTGGGTTATAAAAAAGATTTTTTCCTAGCTTTAAGTTTTGCAAACTTTTCCACAATATCATTCCAATCTATGCTTCGGACAACTTCATCTTCAATGCTTAAAATAGATAATGCCAATGTTTTTTCATTTGCCAAAGATGAACGTAAATAACTCTTAACTCTCTTGAGCACAGAGAAAGATCTTTCACCACTTGTGTTGGAGCATGGCATACAAACAACAATTTTAAGGGCAATTTCAACATTAGGGAAAGTCATATTAAGTGATGGAGTATTAAGGTAATTTAACATGCCTTGCATGTTTTTCATACCTTCTGGAAAACTTAATATATGTTTTCTGAATTGAATAATTTCCTAGACAAATTCTGTTTCTAAATCTTCAGGGTACATTCTTACTAGTTCTAATGCTTGTTTTCTTAAATCATAAGACTTCATTTTTTCAATTTCACTAAAAAAACCAAATTTACTATACAATTCTGTATACGCCATATTTCTTTTCTTGAGTAGCGTGATCAATGCGTCCATGATTGGAATAAATGTTTCATATTTAATTTTTTCTTTACTAGAATATTGTATTTCACCTTCCAGATTTTCATCAAAAAAGGGTTTTCTTCTTTTTTTCTGGCCTTGTCCCCGGAAAATGTATCAATACCACTTAATTGTTGAGCTTCTTCTAAAAATATTTCAAAGTTATTTCTTTGGTCATGCACATAATGTAATAATGAATCATATAAAGAAACAACATTTGATAAATCAATATTGACTGATTGAAGACTTTTTAATGTTTTATCGAATCGTTCTAAGATAGGTGACCAAATAATTAAGAGAAATACAAATTCTAAAGATTTAATTTTATCATATATTGATTTTGATTCATGTTTTGTTGCATTTTTTTGATTTATGTCTGTTGATAAAAACTTCAAAGCAGAAAGAATAGCCAACTTTTATTGATTTACAAACTGCATAACACGATGACCAACGTGTAGGACACAAGTTTTTTGGTAATGTAGCATTGGGGATTTTATTCAATTCTTTTGATAAAATATCCCATCGTGAAGTAGAAACAGAAAAAAAATTAAAATGTTTTGAGTAGTAAGAAAGAAATTATTTAGTACATTAGTAAGTTCAGCAGCAAATGTACCAACTAAATTTAAGGAGTGTGCTGAACAAGGCACAAATTCTGCTGTTTTTTATTTTTTTTTTTATTCTAGCTTGTAAACCATTGTACACGCCTGACATATTGTTAGCATTATCAAATGATTGTCCCCTACAATTTGTTATATCAATACTTAAA
The DNA here is from genome assembly GCF_001856785.1 of Myzus persicae. Taxonomy (NCBI): domain Eukaryota; kingdom Metazoa; phylum Arthropoda; class Insecta; order Hemiptera; family Aphididae; genus Myzus; species Myzus persicae. Next base: position 21,163 of record NW_019100813.1, on the reverse strand, counting down.
TTTTTAAATATATTTAATAATGCTAATTCCATTTCTTGTCCCTTATGGCCAACTGATGGAAGAAATCCTATGAATCTTTCCACTGGTGAACCATCATACCGGATTTATCGTATTGTTAGTTGATCCACTTTAGAAACATCAGGGGTAGAATCTACAATTATTGAAAAGTATTTGGCTAATTTGATCTCTTTATAAATAATTTCAAGGACAGTTTTGCTCATTAGATTAATGAACTCATCGCATATTCTACCAGATAAATATGAAAAATTTCCACGGCTTTTATTGGAGTATTTATCAATATGAGAAGCAAGAAATGGATCAAATTTTGATATAAGTTCAAGGCAACCTAAATAATTTCCATTATGTTTAGAATTCATCATTTGATTATCTCCCCTAAATGTCAGACCTCTGGTGGATAAAAATGACATAGTTTCAATCAGTCGATGAAGAAATTTTACCCAGTAAGCTTCTTCTTTTTTAATTTTGATTTTAAGAGAATTGTCAATACAGTTCGGGTTATTAAGCTGTCTAGAATACCATAACCATACTGATTCTCTATGCATAATACACTTTTCATGATTCAAACAATATTTCCAATCTATATAACCAGAAAGGCTAAATTTAGTTTTACATGGAGCAAAAAGTATACAGTAAAAACAAAACAGAGAATTTTGAGATTTGGATTACAAAAGCCAATCACGATATTTGTATTCATCATTAAGTAATTTTCTGTAGTAACTTCCTATGGTACTTCCTGTGGTAGTTTTCTATTGTACTTGCTAATTTTCCGAAAAGTTTTATTAAATTGTATCTCTTGGAAATTGGTTGTTACTTGATTTTTCAAAAAATATTCACGTCCTGACTCATTAATGACCCATTTCGCTGGATCTTTACTAAACAAATTATTGTAGTTAATTTCATTTTTTTCTGATTTACAATTATTGTGTTCATCCTGGAAAGAAAGTATTGAATGCAATTAATATTTATATATATTCATACAATTTATTCATAACTTTATTTAGAAAACTATTTTATTTTTCATACCGTAGGTTATCATTAAAAATAAAAGTATAAAAACCTAATTGTTTACATAGATTAAATTGAATACAGTTACATCAATAAGCATTATAAATTTATTATCCAAGTTTTCTTTACAATTCTGTTTTAAACCTAAATATTTATAATATTTATTGACCTTAAATGTGTTGAGTGATTAACTATATATTGTATTAAGTATGTAATACTTACATTTTCATCAGCTATCAATTTGATTTCCTGAATAGTGTTATCAATTACTTCTGCAGACTTTTCATTAAAATTTACACTGTCTTTTTCAATCTATAAACAAAAAAAAATACTATTAATATTAACTTATAACAGGTATCTACATTTTGAGAGTGTACTTTGGTAATATGAAGGTATTATTCAACTATTATCCAGTCCAAATACCCTTAAATTTAATATTGATACTTATAGGCTATATTGCAATTTTAAAGTTATTTTTCTCCAATTTTGCGAAAACTATTGTGAATTTCAAAAATCGTCAATAGATATTACCTTTTAGGTATTACTGTCAGTAATATTATTACTTAATATATTAATTTACTGTATTAGGCTTAAATAATAATATCAATTCAAGTTTAGATTAAATTATGCATTATGTACTTACAAGTTACAGTATCAGTTAGAGAAGTAAAATAAGTATATAATTTTGGTATTTTTTTCTTTAGTTCTTCTTCTTTTTCAATTTTTTTCCTTGATATTTTTCTATTTTGAGCACCACTCGTTCTTTTTTTGGCCATTTGTAAGTAAAATAAAATACAAAACTAATAGGTAACGTAAAATATTAATTACTAAAACGTTACTAATATAGGTAATGATTATTACGCCACAACAGACAACACTACAACTACAGTCAACATAGTATATTCTACATTTGTACAAGTAAATAAGTGATGTTTATTTACAGAATTCAGTCGAAATACTGTAACCCGATTTATTTTTAGAAGTGGGTAAAATTGATAATGAGTTTATTATTGAATACTAGTATAATCAATGATAACTAGTGATATTAATACCCATGCAGTATACATAATATTATATCTTTGGGTAATAAACTAATATTATTAATATTAATATTTAATAATCATGATTCACAGTCAATCACGGTCGAACACTCCAGTATCCACAGATAATATTGATATTGATATTTAATATATTATTCAAGGCATATGATATAATATACAATATTTGATAGGTACTTATCTTCGATATTACAATATAAAAAGAAAATTAATATCTAAAATAAAAACACCAAATTGTCTTTTTACTATTCATTTTATGACGCCCCCTAAGTTCATAATACTCTTGACGCCCTAGGGCACTTGCCCCATTTGCCCCCCCCCCCTTGGGACGGCTATGAGGACAATGCAAAAAAAACGGTTTTTCTTGCGTAATTAATTTCGCGGTGTCGTAGCGACGTAGCGCTCGACGAGAGTAGTGGCACAGATTAAATAAAACCAAATACTCTTTATGACAATACGGGACAGTTAATGATAACAAACGTCGACATAGCCCCCCGAAATCGTAGTTGTTGCCTATCCGGCCCTTGTGTACATAAGTTGCCTATATGAAAACAATTTTAATTCTATTCAAATATCCCGCCTTTATTTGAAATACTGATTGGTTATAATATTAATAAATAATTTTAATAACCAATTGAACATTTATACGACAAATCTGAGCTAAAAATAAATACACTATGGAAGGTTTTTTCTATTAATTATGGTGGGGAAGATGGTATTCGATTGATCTCTCCTTGTGTTTGTTTTTCTCCAAATATTTTGCATTTTAAGTCTTTTGTTTTTAAAACCAACTACCTATTGTAAAATGCCTTCACACAAGAGTTGTTCATTTTGGAATTGTAAGAACAATAGCAGGACAAATCCGGAATTAACGTTTCATAAATTTCCCACAAATGATAAATTGTAAGTTAAATTTAAAGTTTAGTTTTAATTACACTCTTAATAAATTTAATCTTCAGCAGTAAGGCTCAATACATTACATATTATTAATATGAATCCATTAAAATATAATTGTGACTTTTTTTCCTTGTGACATCACTACATTAAAAGTTAGTACAAAAAATTACTTTAAAAGTAGTTGTTGGCAATTTAATTAACTTTTATTGAAAGAAATTCATAAATTATAATAGTTGTTTTATTACTATAGCAATTCCTTGTTAGTTTTTTCCCCAATAAATTTTAAGAACTAATTGTATTTATTGTGATTTGTGTTCATCGTTATCGACGTAATCTTAATAAAGGTCATGGTTTTATTAAAAAAACATTTTTACTAGTTTTAAAAAAAAATAACATTCATATCATAAAAGTTATGTAACAATATACAAATTGGGTAAAGTTAGGCATCAAGGGTACCTCATCATTGAATAATTCACTATTATGGATATGTTAAATATGAATTCAATGATAAATTGTTGCATATAGCAACAAAAAAAAAAATATAATTTCTCAAACAATGGATTTACCCTATGTTAAACAAGTAAATATTGATACATTTGAAACACTATTACTATAATTATTTTTATAGACTTTTATGAAATAATATTAAATTCAGTATTAAAATAGTATTAATTAACGATTTTAGTTGTAAAATATGGGTTGATCAGAGTAAAAATCAAAGTATCATTAATAACTATGTCAATTATGGCTTTCAAAAAATAAAATATTCTACAATTTGCTCCAACCATTTTACAGAAAATGATTATTGTATTTGGACCGATAAAAAAAGATAAAACGAAATAAAATGTAAATGGTATTAAAATATTTCATAATAATAATAATAATAATATAAATAATATACAACATTTATTCAAAAATATTAAGAATCCTGTATAAATGGTCTGTTCCTGGAAAAATGTCTTTAAAAGAACGGGAAACATCGCCTGCATCTAATGTGTATAGTGAAAATAATGTTTCAATCCTAACAGTAGATAAAGTACCAGGATGGAGTCCAATAAAACCAGGATTGAATACTTGGAAATAAATGAAAATATTGATGTACAGACTCAGGAGCGTGCATCAATAGATAATAAAGATAACCATACTTCTATCCAAACAGTAGATAAACTGTCAGGTTGGAGTCCAAAAATGGCAAGCAGTAAATCTAGTAACATATTATACATATTAATTATTATAATATATTATTAGTTCTCATTGAAAAATAATTTTTATGCTATTATAGAAAGCAATATGTGTAGAATTCCAGCACATAAATCTAGATCTTTAAACTTTGGACAATCACAAACTGATTTTGACAGTTTTCTTTCTTGTAGGTATTAAATTATGTTTGAATTATCACACTTACTAAATAAAATAAAATAAATCTTAAAAAATCAATAATAAAAATAATGTATGGTTTTAGGTAATTCATTAAAAAACACCGGTCACAATTTAAATGAGTGTACAAATAAAATTAATAAATTTAAAAATAAAATAAGATATCATCAGAAATCTATATATTCAAAAAATAAACTAATATGTGAACTGAAGAAACATTTAATAAACAAACAAAAATGCCAAGTAATATTCAACAATTCTCTTTTAAAAACACAAATAAGACTGATGAATATGAAAAAAAAAGCATGGCGATTTAAAGAGGATGAAAAAAGTTTTGCACTTAGTCTTTATTATAACTCCCCTAAAGGTTATTTATTTATGAGAAAATACCTATGCTTACCAACAATAAGATCACTAAGGCGATGGCTTCATTGTTTATATTTTTCTTGTGGTCTTAATGATAATATTTTAGAAATAATGAAGAATAAATTTACATTGTCAACTCTATCAGAGAAAGCAGTTAGTTTCAATCATTTTTGATGAGATGTCAATTAAAAGATTTGTAACATATAATTCACAAAATGATGTTTTTTCTGGGTTTGAAGACTTTGGAGCTATAATAGAAACAAAAAATAATTTATTATGTGATCAAGCTCTTGTTATAATGGTTAAAGGAATCAAACAACCTTGGAAACAAGTGGTTGGCTATTTTTTTTCAAAAGGTCCAATCTCGGGTTTGAAATTGAAAACTATTATTATGACCACAATAAAAAAACTCAAATCTATAGACTTAATACCCAAAGTAATAATTTGTGACCAGGGCACAAATAATCAAAAACTGAGAAATTTATTAAAAATAACAATTGATGAACCATTCTTGACATTTGAAGATGAAAAAATATATTTTATGTATGACACACCTCACTTAATTAAATCTGTACGGAACAATTAAAAAAAATATGATTTTATATACAAAAATAAAGTATACTCGTGGTCTGATATAATACAATTTTATAACATCGATAAAAATAAAGTTCCATGGTTGGCACCAAAGCTTAAAGATCAGCACATACAATTACCACCTTTTTCACCAATGAGAGTGTGTCTAGCTACTCAAACTTTCAGTCATACTGTAAGTTCAGCTATATTTACACTAATGTCAAATAATTGAATGAACTCAAAAGCTTTACATACTGGCATACTGCAAAATTTGTGAAGATAATAGATGACTTGTTTGATGTGTTCAATAGTTGTTCATTCGATGAACCAGAAATATTTCGAAAACCATTGACCAACAATTCGAAGCATTGGATATTTTTTAATGAGTCTTAATATGAAATTCTAACAAATTTAGACATTCAAAATGCCAAAAAAAAAACAGCCACCTTGTATTAGTGGCTGGCTTTCAAATATTAATAGTTTGGAAATGCTGTTTAATGATTTACAAAATAATTTTGAATTTGAATATTTGCTTACTAGACGACTGACCCAAGATTGCGTGGATAGCTTATTTTCTGTAGTACGAGCAATGGTAAAATACAAGGTAGGTACAATACCAAGGTGGAAATAATGTTGCTCGAGATTCATCTAAGTTTTATTCGGCCATACGAATGTGCGTAACACAACAACTTCTAGTTCCTCCTACATCTGGAAATTGTGAAATAGAAGCTTGTGAGCTTTTGGCCAAATGCAATGACTTACTGAACTTACTAACTGTAAATTAGGTACCTAGTACATTACTATGTATTTTACACTATGTAATAAATATATACATTTTAATAATATATCTAGCATACATTAGTAACTTATGGGCTGTTTACATTTTTTCTTACCTACACCTAACTTATATTAACTTTGGTATTATTTATCCTGAGATATTTTAATATTTTCTAATCTGTATTATGAGTTAATAATTATTAATACATTATAATATTAAAGTATAAGTACTAATAATTCAGTCAAACTTATTTTTTATTTAGTAAAATTTAAATTTGTGTAGTGGTGGTAGTGGATGGGTGTATGGTATCAAATACTCTATATTTTAGGCTTGCCCCAGTCAAATAAAATTGTCAAACCGCCACTGCACTGTTTTCAGCTTTTTTACATTTTCCATAATGAGTGTTTATTATATTACATAAACACATATGTCAAATATTAGTATATAAGTTAATTGACAAACAAAAGTTTAATTTAAAATTTTAAAATAATAAAATGTGAAATAAGAATGACTAGTCAGTAGTCACGCAGGATGACACTAGAGACACTGACAGCAAAATATACTCAATAAGCGCCTAGCAGAATATGTGTAGGTAACCACTACGATTCTGGGGGGCATACGTATGTCGTGATTCTTATCGTAGACTGTCCCGTATTGTCATATAGAGTATTTGATAAAACTTATTTAATCTGTGGTAGTGGTGTCGACGACAGACTCCTGAAAAAAGAAAGAGCGGGCGGAGGTATGATGGAACTATGGAGGCCAGCGACGCTCAGTGCGCGATGCGGAATGAACAGAGTGGGCGCACAGCTTGTATTTTTTCGCCTTGATAACAAAATTGAGGCGAATGTTGATAAATATGATCCATGTTATCACGCTCATAACCAAACAGATGTAGCACGTACATTTCCCCACCCCCACCCATTTGACTTTTCCTTGTTTATAATGATCAATCCATTCTCAACTTCCTGTATTGCTGCAGCTTTTCCTTCGCAGTTGGAGGTATCGACGATTTCAAGTTAACCAAGTTTGACTGTATTAGAAACAAGGTGAACACAATTCTAGGTGCCAATAAACGTGGTCACAGAAGTACACATGTCAATTTGACAAATCGTTTCGTGTATAAAATATAATTTATAAATAATAATGTTGTATGATATAGATTTTTTTACTTGAAAGAAGTTGTGTGTGCACTGTGCAATTAAGCTTTTCTTGGCAATTTGGTGTGTGGCTTGGGTACCGACAGTATTCGACATAAAATCTATGACTCAGCAAGCATTTCCCCACCCCCACCCATTTGACTTTTCCAACTTTTTCCAACGCCAATATTTAGTGCTCAATTTCTGCCAATTCCTGCCGTTGACCCCGGAATTCCTGCTCAAAAGCCGCCCCCGCAAAAGCCAAAAAATCTTGGGTGGGGCGGGGGAAACGTTTCTCCAGCCCCACCCATGGTCGGAATTTGACTTTAGATAAAAGATAAGATAAGATATTTTTTATCTAGATAAACAACAGATAATTTTACCCTTTTTAGGGTAATCAATTAAATTATAATGTTTATATACATATTTATAATTTTATAATTAATATTTTTCATTATTAAAACGTAAATTATTAATTAGGTGGTTATACTTGAGTTAAAAATTAGATATAAATTCGTGTTCACGAATAATTACAAATTGGTAACTGATTTGTTAAACCTAAAGTTACCTCAAGTCAGTAGCCAACTTTTTTTATACAATTATATTAACTAAAATCAAAAATAATTAAGTAACTGAATGTTTTTTTTTAAACTTTATTATAAAGTCTATAATATAATATTTTCTTCAACATATTATACGAATGAATAAAACTTTATTTAATACTTTTTAAATTACAAACAATTTATCATGTGTAGTTTTTTGGTTTTTGAAAAAAATGTTGAGCACTATAATAGGCAGTGTTGTGTACATTTTAACTTTAAATTTACCTTAATAAGTTAACAGATAATAATTGATTAAAACCATTAGTTATATAAATTAAAGATAAGATAACCTCTTTTTTATCAGATAATTATTCACTTTTTTAGGGGTTTTAAGACTTCATTAATTAGATTATTATGTATACACGTCATATCTATAATTTTATAATTAATATAATTTATTATTTCACACAAAAATTCCTTGTAGATGAAATTAATAAATTTGTATGAAGAAAGTTGAACGTCTACTGCTTTATATTAATATATTGGACATATAATAGGCAGTGTTGTGTACATTATAACTTTTTATTTCACTTAATATTTATTTCACAATTCTAAAATTAATGATAAGATAATTTTTTACTATGTGATGTACGTGTTATGTGTTTATTTATTCTAGCCAATTATGACACCATCGTTAAATTGGTACCTAATCAATATATTTTATAAACAAATTATATTTGAAACGATTTCTTTTTTTAAAATAAATATAAAAAAAGGTATATAACCCCGTTTTTTTTTTACTTTAGTCTGATAATTTTGGCCTTAAGTGCCCCAGTCATATTTCCTATTTGTACCCTTCATTTAAGCAGCAGGTCACAATGTTATACCATCATTACCTTTATATTAATATATTGGACATTGTAAATTATCAGTACACAACATTTTGTTGTTTAAAGAATTAATGGCATGATTTAATGCTATAAAAACAATATAATTATTGCAGGTAATTAAATCTTAAGAAAATTGACAATTTATTTAGTTAGGTGTTATACATACTATACCTTTCAAAATTATTATGCAGTCTTTATAATGCTTTGTGAACTAATTATGGCATTTGGCGCCTTGTTTCAAACTTCAAATTTTAAATGTTGTAGAAGAATGGAAAATAAAAATATAAAAATATTATTGAATTTATCTGCAGATATAATCAACAATGATTCTCTTTCGAGGTTTCGAACCAAAAGGCTGTTCATTACGGTAAAAGATAACCGGAAGCCTTGTAAAAGATACTTTTAAAAAGTATTCAAGTACAGATACAGGTACTTATTTTCAAAAGTATTTAAAATACGTATCTGAATGCTTGGAAAAAAAAGTATTTAAGTACAAATACAAATACTTTTAAAAAGTATTTACAGATACTTTCAAATACTTTTTTTTTAAATGTGTTTTAATTTTTACTTAGGCCTAATTACCTTAGTAAGGTCATTTTGACATCTTATATAGATGAACTCAATCATTAGTAAACTGAATTATTTTTTTTATATTAGGAATAAATAGTTTTCAATATTAAAAAATATAATATATTAACTATCGACTTTTGTTATGTTTTATATTATATACCTAATTCGAGGTATTACCAAGTTTATTAGAAGATCGACGGACTACATACATTCAATTAAATTGATATTTTGTAAATTAGTATATTATAAATACAAATCTTGTACAATTTCATATTTGTATTATTTTATTTAAATTTAACGTCCCTGTAAATAAAGTTGGACGAAAAAAGTATTTAAAATAATATTTGTTCTTAAATACAGATACTTTCAAAAATGTATTCAAATACTGCTCCCAAGTACTTTTTTTAAATGTATTTAAAATACGTATTTGAGTACTTTAAAGTACTTAAAAATCTACTTAAAAAGTATTTGAATACTTTTACTCAAATACTTTTACTCAAGTACTTTACAAGACTGCGGTTAGGTTATAACTTAATTATTACTGAATATCGGTAATTATATAATATTTTAAATTACTTCGTTTTTTATTTTATTTAATATACATAGAATAATTCAAAAATCAAAATTTATGTTTTATGATAGTTTATTTCGATAATATGGTATACGTGTTATACATGTTTATTTATTCTAACCAATTGAGACACCAATACTGTTTAACACTAGTCCCTTGTTTATCATAACATTTGAATGAAAGATCGACTCTGCATAGTGCGTGATATAGTACGATATAATATTATATTTTTAAATTCTTGTAAACAATGAAAATTAGAAGTTTTCTTCTTATTATGTAATACAAATATAACGCGGATATTATATATGTAAAACGTCAGATGAAATCGTTAATTTAAAATAAATCCCGTACAATTTACTGTCACCATACTCGTTATATTCTAAATTGGAATTAATTTCCGTCAAAATAAACATTATTATTATTATAACATTCTATAATATAAATCTACAAAATATAGTAGTATTATTTGTATCGATCGCCCTTAGTTCCAAATATAGAACACATAAATCCACTGCATAGTTTTTAAAATAGAAGGATTTATAGTTTTATAATAATAATAATTAATAATTTGTCATTTGCTGTTTCGCTTTTGCACGTAAACGTCCATTATTGTGTACAGTGTAAAAACGGTTTCCTTAAACATAAACGTTTAATTAATATAATATTGTACGGTTTATACATTGTGATAAAACTCATTTATTAAAATGGTGGGCCGTAAGCCAAACGTAAACCCTACAGATTGTGTCAATGCTGTATTGATGTTTAAAGAACGAGTTGTGGCCGAAAATGAGGGAGAAAAAAGTAAGTGCCTATTATGTTTGTAAAACTAATTATATTGTTATGAACTATGAAGTGCCAGATTTTATTTCATTTTATTATGAATTTTGCATGCATTATTGTGATATTAACAGTATGATAATATAAAATAGGACGCCATTTATACGGTTGAATGTCAAATAGTTGAATTTCAAAATCTGTGAATGTATTGGTTTTACAATGATGTGTGTTTTTTTTTTATTTTTTTTTGTGTCTGTGTACACGATAAGTACTCGAAATAATGCTTCGATTTTCAACTTCAGTATCTTGTTCGACGAGGAGGTCAAAATTTAAAATTCCCAATTACTTTTAAAAGCTTAAAAGCGCCGGGAAAAACAACATAAAAATTAATTAAAAACGGGAATTTTTACGCAAAATCGATTGTTAACAAAATCTACTTTAGTTTTTGGTGTAACATTAAAACAAATTACCGTAGATACAGGAAATTTCCACGGGTTGTTTATATTTGCATTTTCTATACATGATAAAATTTTCATAAATTTTTTTTGAACTTTTTAGGAACATTTTCATTTTCCATTTTTTTTAGTTTATTTTCTAAAAATATCAATAAAATGTTATTTGTTTGTTAAAACAGCTTGACAATGTAATATAAGGCTCCTAGTATATTGTTTCAAAGGCAGATAAAAAAAATTTAAAATCCTTAGTCACAGTTTTCTGTTATAAGCATTTAAAGTTCAAATTTTCACAAAATTTATAAAATGTTCAAATTTTATTGGAAATTTAAAACAAGATTCCACGTAAATAGGTTATGTCTGCGAAGTTGGACCCCCGACCTACCCGATTCCCTAAAAAACACATGAAAATATTTTGCAACTTATTTGCAACTATTCGCAACGCGATTTTGGTAATTTGAAACTACATATTAAAATGTTTGTGTTGTGTGGTGGGAGGAGGCTGGCTAGTAAAAAATCAAATAAAAAAATAATTATAAAAACAAAATAATAATCACAAATGATTTTCCCAGTAGGAGGCAGCATAAGTAATTTTAGTTTTTTTGGAAAACGAATTCTTTACAATGAAAAAAATATTTTTACAAACCTTTACAAACGACTTATAAACATAAGGAGTAAACGAAAATTCAAAATTCCCATTTAGGGGGCTGGCGGCTGACGTACATGAAGTTGCCCCCCCCCACCTATCTATTCCGGACAAATTGTTAACAATTGTAAATCCATTGTAAATAATTGTTAATAGCATATTTATTGGCAGAAATAAATTTCGTTTGTACTTACACTCATGCACTTGCATGAAAATACATTCCAGTTACAGCCGCAGCCGTAATTAACCGTAAGGTAATTAATCGTCCCATCGACTTCAAACTGGTGTCAATATTTTAAAAATTAATTGCAAATAATTGCAACTTGTGTTTCGCAAATTTGCAAATTGATACGAACGGCGCAAAAAGAAATTTTCGTTTGGTGGGGCTAAATTCACTCAGCCCTACCAATTCTGCTGATGGACTTCACACCGGTGTCAATATAATAATTAATAAATAATTAATAAGATGTACTCGTTAAATCAAAAAATTAATAAAAATGGCAAATAAAATCATTGTATTTTAATAATTCGTAAAAAATATAATATTCAAAATAATTAGTAGGTAGAATTCTGTATATTAATTATTAACGAAAAATATTATATTTAAAAATGGCCAAAAACGGCTCAGAAATACTTTATAAAATTTATGTAGGTTATATAAAACTAATAAAAAACATAATAATTAGTAAAATAATTAATATAATTTAAAAAAATCATATTTAAGAAAACATTAATAAAATTAATAAATAAAATTTTCTACAATAAATGATCAAAAATGTAACAGCGATTTATCATTTTAAATCATTTCAATAATTATATTTAATATATATCTTTAGTCATTTTAATTTTTAGTTTTTATTAGTATAGATCTTTTATCAAGTACATATTTTGTATTTAATAAATATTTTTTAATCTAATACAAATTTTTTTTGAATATAAATTGTTTTATCAAGTATATATTTTTTATTTAATATATATTTTTATTAATTTTATTTTTTAAATTTAGGTTTATTTTATGAAATACAGATTATTTTATTAAATACAGATTTTTTGGAATATAAATTGCTTTATCAAATTCAGATTTTTTTTATTAAATGTAGATTTTTTATTTAACAGTTTTTTTTAAGATTTTAATTTAACTACGAATTTTTATATAATAAACTTTTTTATTAATTACTTTAGTTATATTTTTTACCAACAATAGATTTTTTTTATTGATTTTAGATTTTATTATCCAACAGAATTTTTTTTAAATTTTAATTCAATTTAGGTACAATTTTCGTAAAAATATAAATTGAATAAAAATTCTGTTTCATACAAAACCAATTAAAAATATGTAATAAAAAATACAAAATTAATAAAAAAAAAATTGACTTTTATTGAAAAAAAATTCTTACTTGATAAAAAAATGGAAATTGAATTAAAAACTATATGGTAAAAAATTCTTAAATAAAAAAATCTAGTTTAAAAGTTAAAAATAATAATTTTTTTTGAAAAACTAATAAATGTTAATCATTAAAAAATTCTGTTTGATAAAATATCTAGAAAAAAATATGTATATTTCACAAAGTTAACAAAAAAATCCATTTTTGATAAGAAAATATTCGTACTTTTAATCGATTTTTTAAGATTTTTTAAAAATTTTTTGTTAATTTTTTTATTGATTTTTCATCGAAACTTTTTTTATTGAAATTAAATCTTAATAAAAAATTTTATAAAGTACAAATTGTTTTTATCAAAAATGGATTTTTATTTTGTTAATATTGTATAATTTACATATTTTTTTGTAGATTTTTTTATCCGACAGAAATTTTTTAAGATTCAATTTTATTAGTTTTTTATTAATATTTTTTAATAAATAAAAATTTTTTAAACTAGATTTTTTAAATAATGAATTTTTCACCATATAGATTTTAATTCAATTTCCATTTTTTTATCATTCAAACATTTTTTTTTATCAAAAATCGATTTTTGAATTGAAAAGTGCAAAAATTACACATATTTTGCTCCAAAATTAATATTTCATATAAGCAGTTATTAAAAATGTATTTAAGCAGCTTATCGGACAAATTTTTAAAAAAAAAATATTTATATGGTTTCCAAATTTACAATTTTATATATTTCAAATAATCCGTTGGTAAACTCAATTTTTTATATAAAATAGAGTGATATATCAATGATATCTAATATAGTTTCATATCATCTTTTCTGTTTCGTGAAACGCATGGTCCAACGAGTGCTATAGGATCTTCAACCAATTTTGAAATATATTTAATACAAATTTAATTTTGAATACATTATTTTCATTTTTTGAAATGTTTGTTATATTAAAATATTAGGTATTGTAACGGCCTCTGACCCTGTTTGGAATGACATTCGAGAATTACTATCTTCATCTATGACAATTAAAGCCATACATCTATTTGTCTATGAAGGTAGGCATGGCATTTGGGAAAAGCTTGGTTTGCCTTCCGTTAAAACCCCTTCTTCTTGTACATCGATTGAAAAGCAACTAACACCCAATGAAGATGGTAATAGTTTGTAGTATAGTATTTAATAGTTTCTTTCTAAAAAAAATTATTTATTTTATTTTTATTTTCTGCATAGATTATGACAGTAGTAGTAGCAATAGTAGTTCTGATAATTTGTGTATGCCTTCGAAAGAGTTTGTCATAACTTTTTCTGCTGATGAGTGGAATGAAATACAGCCACAGGAAGTACGTTATAAAATGAATGATCCATCAAGACCCTTGCTGAGTTCAAAGTTAGAATTTCATTTTGTCTTTAGAATTAATTATAATTTATGGGTATCTATACATGGTAACAATTGTCACTTTAGATGTTATTATGCTTTGCCAAAATTAAGTTGGACACCAGTCTTAGCTGAACACTTTTGGGAACATACCCGGTTAAAATGTTGTTTGGCCTTTCGAAGAGCAAAAGTGACTATGGGTGGAAATAATTATGTTGTGGTTGTTGGTAGATGTTCAACATGTCAGTCATACTTCAAAGGTACAATATCCGAAAGACCAGGTGTAAATTCAAGGTATGATATTTAGACTTACCTATACCTATGTTGAATGTATGCTATTTATTTCTATGATATTTTATATTTTGGTTCATCAAAAAATCCACCGACTATAATGGTTAATTATCTTCAACTTTTGACTTTATAGAGTGCTTATGAACTGTACTTATACTGGAAACTTTAATGAAGAACATAGTATTAACCGCAAACGACGTATGATTGGCCCGGCACTTAAAACATCTTCAGCAGCAGTATTGAATAACTTGTCGTGTGAATCATATAGGGAAAGAGAATCTGCACGTCTAATGAAAATGGGTATTTACTATTTAATTTCTATTGGAATATTTTTAAAATGTGAACAAATTTGAAAGAAATTCAAAGTTTTTGATTTTATTATTTTACCTACCATTACCTAAAAGAGTCACACAAATAAAATGAAAAATGTTTCCCAACACATTAATTGGTAATAATTTTTAAAACATTAAATTACCCATAAAATCTACGGAAACGATTTAAATGTTTCTTTTTTAGAAGATACAGTACCTAGGAACTTATTTACAAAATAAATAAATAAATATTTTTCCAAATTTTAAAAGTAATATAATAAAAATTATATAATATACTTTTTTTTTAAACATATAATTTATTGTCACTTGCGCTACACATATTGTATAACAATTTTTTGTTTATATTTTTTAATAAATACTGATTTTTTATCAAATATAGCTTTAAAATTGTATTTTTTTTTATCAAATATATTTTTATAATTCAGTTTTATTAATTTTTGATAAACATTATTTTAATTCATTATTTTTAAAATTATATAAATTTAAATATTTAAAAATTGTTCATAGCAATTGATTTGCTTGGTATTGTATTGTCAGTGCTTTGAAGAAAATGTTTGGGGGATGGCTGACAAAATTTCTCAAAACTACAATTTTGATTTACAAAATCTGAAAATCAATTTTCAATAATTTTCAGTTAGTTTACCAAATATTTGCATAGGTTTGGATAATTTTTATGAAGTGTTGGTGTGCTAATTTCGTGACCATAATCTAGGTGTGTTATGTATTTATGTTTTACCTTTGTCATCAGGAGAACCTGAACCAGCCATTTTACCCACTGCGAACGCTTTACGTCTTCAAAAGTTCAAGCAAATTAAAGCTCAAAGAAGACATGACGATACTTTAACAGCACTATCTTTAATGAAGCGTGAAGATGATTTTAAAACTATTATAAGAGATGTGGGGTGCGATCCTTTTTTTGTTGACTATTACTCGAGTGAACAAATACATCTTTATCGATCTTATTGTAAACATGAACGATCGCCAAAACTTGTTATTGATGCAACTGGTTCCGTTGTCAAGCCATTTAGGAAGTTTGGTTTGGAAAAAACTAGTTCTGTTTTCCTTTTTGAAGGAGTCGTCCACGATAAAGTTGCTGGCCACAGCTTTACTGCTTTAAATATGTTAAGTGAACGACATTCCAATCTTGCAATTGCTAGATGGTTAGGACAATGGTGCGCTTGCGATGTACCAAAACCAAAGGAGAGTGTTTGTGACAACTCTTTGGCTCTATTATCAGCTCTCGCACAGAGTTTCACGCAATACTCTTCCCTTCAAGACTATGTACGTATGTGCGCAGATTTGCTGACAGGCCGCATTGCCGCAGAGGTACAATGGATACCGAGGTGTTTTATCAGGATCGACATAGCTCATTTTATAAAAATTGCTTGTAAATGGATTCCACTAAAGAGTTCCCCACGTAGAGTAAGAGAAGTAGTGTTAAGAGTTGTTGGACTTCTGATAAAAAGTCAATCGTTAATTGACATACGCTCAATGTTGCTTTCGTTGTTTGTCGTCCTATCAAATGAAACCGACGGCATTGGTATTAACGGACAATGTACACCATGTGAAGAACACAAGCAGCGTTTACTCCAAGTTACATCTACAGGATTTTACGGTGATTATTTCATATCATGGTATATTATTAAAAATATACACGGTTTTTTTTTAAAAAAGAAAAAAACTCAACACCCAATTATTTCATTAAAAAAGAAAACTATTCAATCATGGTTATTTCATACATTATAAACAAAAAAATTTACTATACACTATTAGAACTATTTTTTTTTATAATAGTCTTTAATTTTGGATAATTTATTTAATACCACTTTTTTAGATTATAAAGATACCTATAAATAATTAAATAAATATATCTGCTATCAATAATTTGTCCAGTTGCAACTTTTCTTAAGATTGCCTGTATACAATTAATTCCTTAATAATTATATCCCCTAGTTAAATATACAAAATAAATTTGTATAAAAATTCATAATCTTTGTTTGATAAAATCATTACATTTGCAATACAATTATTTTTAATTACCTAGTTATAAACAGTTTCAAAATATGTAATAATGGTTTTTTTAATTAAAGATTAAATATTTTTATTTAATTTTATGAAAATAACAAAAATTGAACACTTATTAATGCTGTAATAACTAATTGTATTGCTTGTCTTAAACTTTCAATCACTATTGTTTTAATGTTTTTTTTTTAAAGATTTTCAGGAACAATTTAACCATATACTAGCTTGTGCTACAGATGAAGATGAAGCACGCGTTTGTTTAGAACAAGAATATGATAGACAGAATGAGGGATTGGAACATTTTGATAATCCATTTCAAACTTGGGCTAATACTATATATTGCGAAAGCGAATCCTTAATTGAAGAAGGAAATGGCATTAACCCTTTCTTCTGTCGTTCATTGATTCCAATCATAATTAAAACTTTAAAGCTTCTTCCATTATGGTCGGGAGTAATGATTCCTATATTTGGATACGGCGAATAAGTGGCATCGTCTGCAGTGGTCGAGTCTAGTTTTAAAAAATTAAAGTGTGTGACGTTCAAAAATATTCCTTTACCGACCAGCATTGAAACGTTCATCGAAAATCATATATTATCTTTAAAGGGGGCATCGCTAATTAGAGCAGCTGTAAACCATAAACAATTACAAGCAAATTCATCAGAACGTTCCTTTCAAAATGTTTGTGAAGATGACAATATTATGGATACATTGGTCACACCCAAGCAATTAGAGATGGACTTACATGAAACCAACATCTTAAGTCCTATCTCCAAAATTGGTATGTACAATAGCCTCAGTGTTAAGTTAAGTTAGACCTATTCGATGCTTTTATTAAGGAGAAATATTTGAAAATACGAATGTAGATTGTAGTCTTAAGTTTAATTTGATTAAAAATATTTAAATAGATACTATGTTATCTATTTGTATTATATCAGATATTTAAAAACATTTTTAAATTTAAATAAGTCTAAAAAATGTTAAGCTTTTAAAATTATAATTTGGCAACACTAAAATACAGTGTACTGTTTCTTAATTTGCAAGCAAAAGAAAATACTGCGAAAAAAGTTTAAATATCTTATTTAAAGTACAAATATATATATATTATTTTCGTATTTAAAATTATAACATTAGATAATATGTATCTCAATGTAGGTACTTGTCGATTTTATTGAATATGTTTTAAAAAGTATTAGAATAATTTTTTATTTTTTATAAAAGTGCTTAGTTGTTATATTAAAATGTACAAAACTTTTTAAGAACTATAAAATTGTATATTACTTTTATTCCTGGAAAAAGAAATACTTATTTTGTGGAAATTAGACCCGCTGTAGTAAATACTAAATATTACAATATTAATAGAATATACTAACAATTTTTCTATTATTTTACAGATCTTCTACCAACTGATATTGAAGCTGACCAATGTGCCAAGTATAAAATGCCTATACATGCATCTTTGTGTTCAAATAATGAAAACGACTCCGAAGAGAGTCTAGTGGATTTTTCGTGCTTAGGAGAACCTACAAAGAATTTAGATGAAGAAGTTTTAGCTTGTGAAAGTTGGAATAGTAAATCAAAAAGGCAAAGAAATAATAAATCGTATATTCTACCAAATCCACACCTTAGACATTTGGATTTGACGAGTTCAAGAAATATTAAATCTTTGCCAGTACTGAAAAATGGTTCCCGTGCGGAGGAACTGAAGGCTTGCAATATTAATGAATTTGGGAAGGTCATTTAAAGCAATACATGTGCATTTGATACGATTACTTCAATCCTCATGGCTGCTTACTGCGATAGTCAGATATACTCTACAGAAGTCAATAACT
This sequence comes from Myzus persicae, assembly GCF_001856785.1. Taxonomy (NCBI): domain Eukaryota; kingdom Metazoa; phylum Arthropoda; class Insecta; order Hemiptera; family Aphididae; genus Myzus; species Myzus persicae. The sequence goes on along the minus strand of NW_019100813.1, from coordinate 2,274 downwards.
TAACACCAAAAAATGTATTGATGGAGTTCGTGGAAAATGTTGTCAAAAATGGAATAACTGCGGCAACATATGTTAATCGAGCAAATTTAATGGTATGTTATTATGTCCAATTAAATTATATTCTTTGTGTACTAATAATATAAACAGTTGTTATTTAGTTGATCAAGGTTAATGCATTAGAGTTTTTAGTTCCTATTATAGATTAAATGTATACTTTACTTTTCCAGGTTCATCACCTTAACCCACCTATTCAAATGATGAGTTATGAGACCTCAATCGCAAAATGCGATACAACAATGGGTAATATAATAAATATTTTTCTAAAAAATATACCTACCCTAAGGGATATGATTAAGTGCTCTAATCTAAACTGTAAAAAGTCAACAATGACCATAATCCCTTACATAACTATCAACATTAAAGATGATAATATTAATGATCTTGAAGTTATGGTTGAACGTCGAGTTAGCGAAGAAACTACTATCTGTGGCCATAGTGATAACGATAACATTCCCTGTACAGGATACAAAACGATACGTCCAGTAGTTTCTAAATTACATATATTTATAGAGCTACTATATTGGAACGGTAAGTGAACATAAACATTTTCTAGAATAATGCATGAAAATTAATTCAAGTTAGGTTTATTTTAACAGCAAGCTAAGTGCCAATAAGTGGCTTCTCATTCAAGCAAATTATGTCAAGTAGCCTTTTATCATATAATATATGCTTATTGTCCAAATATTTGTATAGATTGTGTATTACTTTTGTGACAAAAAAAAATTAGGTATAATAGCAGGATATTAACTAAGTATAGAAATGTTTGAAAGATGAATAAATATTTACATTAATGTAATGTTCATTTCTTAAATTTTAACTTATAAGATAACATTCAAGTTAAACATTATGTTATACCTACAATTTTTAAATGAATTCTGTTAAATAACAAATTTATAACAAATTTATTTCTGTTAACTGTTTCAAATTAATTTTTTTAGGCTGTACTACAAAATGTCAAGGATAATTTAGAAAGATTATTTTACACTATTGAGATTTATAATTTCTTTTAAGAAAGACATTTTTTACTTTTTTAGTAAATTTAAATCCACGATTATAATAATAATTATTTATTAATTGTAACTTTTAGATGACGATGTTAACTCAACATTCCAAAGTACCGAGGCTGCACAACAGGTCTGTGTTGTATTAGGAAACATACCAGAAATATTAGTGGTCAATGGAAAAACCTACGAACTAAGAGGTGTGTGTTCATTTGAAAAAGGTTTAAGTAGACTTCGAAATTCAATAGGCCATTTTAAAGCGTACTGCAAACGTGGAAATAAAAATTGGGAGTTGATCGACGATTTGAAAAAAAAAATATATCAAGCGAAGAGCTCAAAAAAAATTCCAGCTGAATTTTTAATCTATACCATTTAAAAATTGATTTTAATAAACAGGTTATATAAAAAAATTATATTTCTTATACCATTTTTCATGTATTTTATCTTTAATTTTATTTACTATTTATAAACAATAATATGATTGAAAAGTTTTATTTTTTCAACCATGTGTTACGGAAGAATTTACGAAGTGAGTATGGAAATTAATGAATAACCAAATTAAATTAATATTAGTCATTAATATATAAACGGTACGAGATTGACCGCGTACTTAACTATGCAGAATGTGTATGATCTTTATTTGAAACTGGGGACAACCAAAAATACTGACACGTATAATTTATCGTAACTATGATATATATCATTATTTTCCAAGCATTGAAATGTCATACAGCACCAAAAGTTTTTAAAAATTGCTGACATATTTAATTAGTAACTAATAATTGACCATAATTAAGTACCTACTTACTGTAATAAATACAAATCCAGTTTGAATGCATTGTGCAGCACACGATAATATCGTATGAACTACGCAGAATCGATCTTTTATACAAATGTTATGGTATTACATTGTGACCTGCTGCTTAAATGAAGGGTACAAATAGGAAATATGACTGGGGCACTTAAGGCCAAAATTATCAGACTAAAGTAAAAAAAAAAACGGGGTTATATACCTTTTTTTATATTTATTTTAAAAAAAGAAATCGTTTCAAATATAATTTGTTTATAAAATATATTGATTAGGTACCAATTTAACGATGGTGTCATAATTGGCTAGAATAAATAAACACATAACACGTACATCACATAGTAAAAAATTATCTTATCATTAATTTTAGAATTGTGAAATAAATATTAAGTGAAATAAAAAGTT
>NW_019100812.1:0-27356 GCF_001856785.1 Myzus persicae | reverse complement strand
TTATAAAAAAAAAAACAATTATGTTAAATCTATTGAATTTGGTATGAAGGTATTTAATTAATTTTATTGTAAATTTTGCTAAAATAGCCAGCTCAAGAATCAAAAGATAATACTATAAATTTTAATGGAAAAGTTTTTGAAATTATAACTGAAGATGAATATAATATTCATAATAATAATTCACTTAATGAGCCTGAAAAGCTATATGAGTATAAACAACATAAGGAGATACTTGAATTTGTGCCCAAGGTGATCAACTTATTTTATTATTATAATATTTTAGTAAATTTTAATAATTTATAAAATTGTAGATTTTATAGCAATAATGTTATAAACTATAAAGGATACATTTTTATAATTTCAGTAAATATATGTTTTTATATTTTGCTTTAAAATAGTAATTTTTGTCTATTCAAATAATTATATTGATTCAATATCCACTTTAGGCTGTAAGTAGTGATGACAGATTTGAAGAATATTCAAATAATTCGGATGATAAAAGTATTATTCCTGGCACACCAGAAAATTCTTTACTGTTGACTAACAATGATATTTCTGACATCCCAGAACCTACTTTATTATTATCTAATATTGATATTCCTAGCACATCAGAACATACTTTATTGTTGAATAACAATGAAGAAGAGGCTCATCCAACTGGTAGGAAAGTCAGGGTTAGCATAAAAGGTGATACTGTTCAGTATCGTAGTTACATAAAGTCAAACAGGAATTCTGGTAATAAATATGTCACTAATAAAGGTAAAATTATTGAAAGCAGATTTTCAAAAGAATTACCAAACTGTAGGGAAAAATGTAATTCAAAAATTGACTATACATTACGTGAGCAATTATTTACTACATATTGGTCAATGAAAACTCACAATAGAAGAACTACTTATATTTCTGGATTAATAACTTTTCATGAGAAAAAAGTAAACCGAAAACGTAGATTGACACCGGAAAAACAAAAAAACAGGAATACAACTATTCATTATTTTATTCCCGATAAAAATAAACTCTTAGTTAAAGTTTGCAAGGGATGTTTTCTGAAAATATTTGGTGAAACTACTAAATTTCTGCGCAATATTTGCAATAAAAAATTTAATTCTCCTGCAAATAATATGACACCTGATAAAAGGGGCCACACACAGCCAGCAAATAAAAGAACCTCTGAGGACATACAAGCAGTTATAGATCATATTAAGAAACTCCCAACATATGAGAGTCACTACTGTCGAAAACAAACTACAAAAAAGTATTTACCTCCTTATTTTACACTTCAAGCTGCTTACAATGAGTACATAAAAACTGTCTCAACTCCTGTTTGTAGAAGCCTTTATGAAAAACATTTTAAACTATCAGGGTTAAAAGTGAAAAGCCCAAAGAAAGATACATGTGCTCAATGTGACCGAATAAAAATGCAACTTTCTAACAGTGGCTGTTCAAGTGAAAAAAGAATTGAATTAAATGTTGAAAAAAAAAACCATCAAGATGACGCTGAAGAAGCATATTCTTCAAAAAGAATTGACTCATCTACATCAACAACTTACAATAAATGTGTTTTGTCCTTCGATCTCCAGCAATGTCTACCTACTCCACTTTTGGAGTCTTCAGTTGCATTTTACAAGCGTCAGTTATGGACTTACAATTTAACTGTACATAATATAAATACTTCAATAGCATCATGTTTCATATGGAGTGAACCTATTGCAAAGAGGGGAGGGAATGATATTGGTTCTTGTGTTTTTAATTATTTAAAATGTCTGTCTCCAGAAATTAACCATGTAGTTATGTACAGTGACTGTTGCTCTGGCCAAAACAAGAACAGCATTATGATGGCAATGGTTCTTTGGTTTATGGAGCATCAAGATACTGTCACTATAATAGATCACAAGTTTTTAGTTCCTGGTCACACACGAATGGAGTGTGACTCGGATCATGCACGTATTGAAAAAGGACGCAAACGATACCCTCTACCTATAAACCATCCTAATGATTGGACTCAAATGATTCGCTGGGTTGGTAAAGAAAAATTCAATGTCATTGATATGAAACAAACCAATTTTTATGACTTTAACAGTTTGTTTAAAACAAAGTACCAAAAAAATAAAAAAAATACAACTGGAGAAAAATTTGTATTCCATGATGTCAAATGGATGCGTTATGTAAAAGACCGAAAGAATACAGTTCTTTACAAGACATCACTAAAAGATGAAGCTGTATTTCTTGAAGTAGATATGACACGGAAAAAAAGTAATGAAAGTAGCTTACCTATGGCTTATGACGAAGAACTACCCATAACAATTGAAAAAAAAACAGATCTTATATCACTACTACCACTGATTCCAGATGTGTTTCATGACTACTATAAAAATTTAAAAACAAAGAAAAATGTGAACGACCCAATACTGTCTGATGACGAGTAACGTTTTTTTATTGTTATTTGTTATTAATATTATGATATATTTTAATTGATATTACTTTATTATTTTTTAACCAGTACCTAGTCACAAAGAATGTGTGCAATATTATTAAAATGTTTAAATGGAATTACCTTTTCAATTATTTTTTGTTAATATTATGATATATATTTTTAATTGATATTATTTTTTAACCATTATCTACCTAGTCACAAAGAATGTGTAAATAATTATTAAAAAGTTTAAATGGAATTACCTTTTCAATTATTTTTTGTTATTTGTTGTTAATATTATGATATATTTTAAATGATATTATTTTATTATTTTTTAACCAGTACCTAGCCACAAAGAATGTGTGCAATATTATTAAAACTTAGTTTGTTATCTTTATTATTTAAATACTAAAATATACATTATTAGTTATTGTATGTCTTTATTTTGTTTTATTACCTTATGATATTAATTTATATTAATCAATAAGCATTATCATATTAATTAAATTTATGAAGTAAATGAAAAAGGGCACAAGTCAAAATCTTGTTTTATTAAATGTGTAATAGGGCACAAGTCAGTATATGAGAAAGGTCACAAGTCAATATTGTATGTGCAATTGGTCACAAGTCATTAATAAATGAGAAATAATGAAATTTCTTTTATACAAGTAGGTTGAAAAAACATATAAAATTATAAATAAAATATAAACAAAAAAAAAAATTTAATTCAGAAAAAATTAAAATTTTGGGAATGTTTTATGAGTCTCCTGAAAACCAACGAAAAATGACTTGTGCCCCTTTACATAAAAACCGTCCACTTATATTAATATTATTAAAATAGTTCACATTAACAGTGTTGTGTTGCCTCAACAGAGATGACAACGACCGGATAGGCAAGGGACATCCGGTGAGTGCAGCGTGTGGCCGCCCACGGTATGACCTTATATGGTAAAAGTAGTAGGGTACTCAGCAGGGATACGATCCAAGTATAGCCATTATAATACGTCGCTCGAATGGGTTTCGGTAGACGGACCAACACCACCGAGCTAGACGGACCAACACCAACGAGCTAGACGGACCAACACCAACGACAAGCTAGGAGCTAGGATATGACAGTCACATCTCGCTAGTCTTCATTATTTAATATAGTCATTTTGGACTTAGTAAATTTATTGTTTTTGTATTAAACAAAATAAAAGTATTCAATTTATAAAGAAAAAACAAACTCTTCTTCATTTATTTTTCAACTCCATCAAACGGACGTAGTCGGTTTGTTACAATAGACACATAAAATAAACACTTCATTATAAAATCAATAAATTTATCGCTACACTCAGAATATAATATAATTGTTTTTGATTTGTTTAGTCTTATGTAACTAACGAACAGAGTCAAGGCGTGCAAATCGGCTCTGAAGACGATAAAGAAAATCAAAGTATGGGAACTGAGGATAGAGCGAATATAATAGAAAATATAATAACAGAGAATACGACTAATACAAATACAATAGTTCCTGAACAACCAAACCCAACGACTTCACGGCCAAACCCTACAATTCGACGTCGTGGTGCTCCACCTGAGCTCCAAGAGGCAGGAAACCAAATGAAAGAAGCATTTGATATGTTAAAGAATGCAATTACCAAAAGAGCTAGTGACAAAGAAGATGACGATGAATATGATCTGTTTAGTAAAATTGTAAGGTTACCCTTACGGTCGGATACAAAAAGGGTACCGACCACCACGGATCCGAGACTGGTTAGGTCGGAGAAACGTGGATTTTTTAATGACAGAAATAAACTTTCCTTACATGCAAATTATATAATATATTTATTTTTACTTGTAACATATTTCTTATGACAATATGGTAGGATACATATTATGGATTATCACCCGGCACCTATAGGGTCACCACCTTAGCATGGTCGCAGCCGTTGTCGTCTATTGTTGTTGTTGTTATATTGTGGAAGTGTTTTGTCGGTCCATCCTCGTGCGTCCGGGCGACGGTCCTGGCCGATCCAAATGCCCTACTCCATAGCCGGGGACATTGCACACTGGTCGAGAACGGTGTGGCGCAAATGACCGCGGTCAAGGAGCTAAACGGCGACTGGCCGATCGGCAGCAACGCCAAGGTGACGGTCTTTCAGGTGCATATTTATATAATCAGACATACGGCTGTACATTATCATCTTTTGTTGTATGTGTGTGCGGTCGGGTCTGGTTATGCTTTATCTCTCTGGAGCTTGGACTTTGCAATATTGTGATATAATATATATATATACATATGACCCATTAACGTATACCGGATTCAGGTAGTATCACGGGGATAATTTTGTCACGTTACAAAATATTAGCGAAAAAAATAAGGAAATAACCAGAAAATGAACGAGAGGTATTTATGTATGAAATCGAAGGTATATACATTAAAAAATTACGTACTATGAACTCCTTCTCTTCTCATTCAAATGCCTCATCAACTACAGAAAGATTTGATACACCATCAACAGATTATTCGAACCCTACATATCAAAGCAGGTCTCCTTATAGTTAATCATCATATTCTGAAATGACATGTCCAACTTATCCACAAAATTTGTATCAACCATATTTGAGTAAAAATATAATTGTTGGTAAGCAAAATACAACTATACCCACCGTGCAAAATCATGTTACTGTAATATAAAAAAAACATTCCTTTGGAACATTGAAACGTTCCCGTGGAACTTCCATAGCAGTTACTAATACATTCTAGAAACGCTTTATGCCGTGTTTCTTGTGACTAAAATATATACAGTACTAAACTGTAAAATTGGGATGTTCCCTAAATATTTTTCTGAAACATTCCAATAATGTTCATAAAAAAACATTCCTGGGATAACCACATTCAACATTGCATTAATGTAACTCCAACACCATTCCAGTAATTAATTTTGGTTTACTTCTGCAATTATGTTTTAAAGTGGTATCAGAGATATAGATAGGGAGGCTAATGCCCCCTGCACCCACGAAAAAAATTTATTTTCTATACATGCGTGAATACATCACTGACTGGTTGTACTGTAACTGATTTAATCGCCTTTTACTATAATTGAGGATAATTTAGTAACTACAATAATATGATTATCATAATCCACCCAACAAGTCTAAAATATAATACTCTAAAAATTGAAGTTCAAACAAAACAAGTATCACATATATATTTATTAATTTAAGTCAAAAATACATAATACATGAGTACAATTAAATATCATTAAAACAAAATTGTAGAACATATATAAATAATTATAAATATATAAAAACATAGAATAATTGTTAAAAAATATTTCTATTATATTTTAACCTACTTATTTAAAACATACAATAAATTTAGTATAAATAGTGACATAGTGATATAACAACAGCTTGATTAAGAAGGAGCTGTGAAAAAAAACATTTGAATTTAATATCACTTATGAGGATATTATAAGGATTTGACACATGATGACTATTAATTAAATAAACTCCAATATTCCTACTAGGTATTGGTTCTGAAAATAAATCTTAGTATTTTAATGACAGAAAGTTTTATAACATTATCAATTTTTGAATTAGTTTTATAAATACTCTTAATAAGAACTATATCATTATTTTTTAATATGATGCATTGATCTTTGGGATTGATACAGCTTAGAACAAAATTATTAAGTTTGAGATTTATTTGATTATAATGAATAAAATTAAAATTAGAAACTTTTTCATTAATTTTGAATGACTTTAATAAACTATTATCATCAGTAGAAATATTTAACAGCTCTTCACCTTCAGATGCAATAATTTTATTTTTGATTTCGGAAAGGGGGTATTTACAACATTCATAGATTTTTTCAGAAATTGAAGGTAATTTTCATACTTAAATGCACTAAAATTATCTAAAGATCCATATAAGTTAGTAAAAAATGGTAGGTGTATCAGACTGTGGACATTGTAATTAATAAACTGAGGTCCGTAAATGGATGAATAGTTTTGAACAAATGTTTTTAAGTTTTAAAGCTAAATTATTATATTTTTGACAGATCTCATTTGAGCACAGTATTCGAATGGACACGAATAAAAGTAAAAAGTGTTCATACATATCTTTTTTTAAATTTGATTTCAATACAATAACTCCTGTGCATAAAAGAAATGCCCGAAATTCGGTTGCTTTCCAATATTCAAGATCATTTAATGATTTAGGTAGACGTGCAAACTCAGATGGTACAAATTTTCTTATACTTAAAAGAGAAAGAGAAATTATATCTTTTTTCTCTTCTATTATTCTTATTGGTTTTTTACCTCTAACCCAAAACTCTAAAAGCCGTTTCATGACTCCTTGGCACACACAATGCATATAATCAAGGACTACAGTGGTGGTTGTAATGTCTATAGGAAGTTCTATCAGAGGACTTAATCCATCCTTATGGTATTCAGTATTGGACTTAGATCGGAATAATTCATTAGTTCGTAAAGGTGCACACAAATTTAAAAAACATACTTTATTGTCCTTCTACTTCGCAGGAGTTACAAGCAAAATATCTATTGTGATTTTTAACTTTTAATAAAAATGCTTTTGCTGGGGCGTCTGCAACAATGTGAACAATTTCAAATTTTATTATTTTATTTCTAATTTTGGTTCCATGAGTTATAAGGTTTTGAATGTCGTTACAAATGGTCTAAAAAATTCATTAACATTACCGGGTTTGCCTTTAAAACTATGGTAAATACCTATTGGAAAAATTTTATTTACAAAAACAGGTAAATTAACAAATGACAATAGAATTGGCTAAAATTGAGTTTTAGAACTTTTGCAAGAGGTAAACCATCAATACTGAAGCTCAGCTTAATTGTTATATCCTCAGGAATACATTTTATTTGTTTAATTAAATGTGGTTTTATTATATTTATAATACCTAAATCTAGATATTTACCATTTTCAATCTCAACAATAGAATGATTATTATGATTAGCTTTACGTTCACGTAATATAGTATATATAATATATTATATAATATAATATCTTTTGGCAATTTTAAAGCAGTACTACATAAAATTGACAACATTTCATTGGAACATCTGTGAGATACATTGAAGTCTACAATCCACTTACGAAAACGTTTTACTATATATTGATTTGTGTCTTCAACACCATCAGGAACTACTAAAGATTCTTTATTTAAAATAGGTTGAACATTGTTTGAAGCATCCTAAAAAATTAAAATGTATAAATATTTAATAGAAAAAGTTAATATAAATTACTATCATTAATATTTGCATGGTTTGACATTTGATGTGCTATTATAGGAAACATTAGCTCTTCTGGTTGATAAACTAATGGTTCTAAATTAGTTTGTTTATTGAATTGTTGCATACTGTTTTGCTCATTGGAAGGTTTTTTAATCGGTATTGTATTCACTGATGTTTCCTTGACTATAAAAAAAAAATATAATACTATATTATATTCATGATGGAAACAAATGTTGAAAAAAAATAACACAAAGTTGTACTTACACAGTGCTATTTCAGTTTTAATTCTCCTCTGAAACTGGCGGTTGGAAATGTTTCCAATATTCTTAACTCTCCTACAAGAAATTGATGACAATAAAAAATAATCACACTTATCAATCAAAAATTTTGCTACTCTTTTATTTATTAATAAAAAAAAACAATATTTAAGAGTAATAATAAAAAGTGAAAAACTGTAGTTGGCTTTCATTTATTATAATAAGACATATCGTAAAATTAAGTGCATAAAATAGATTTCCCAAGTAAATAAAAAATACTGATGGGCTATGGTAGAAGTAATAAGACTTTTTGATTGTACCTATTAACAATTATTAGGTGGGTATATCAAATTTAATTATTATTAGTTTGTTATGTTTTAAATTTAAAAAAAAAATAACAAGTTCTGTTTAAGACTGTATATACAACTACAAATTTAAAATTTTTAAGTATCTTGAACAACATTCTTTATTTATTTTCTCTATCATATCTTGTCTTAGCGGTTCTGAACCAGCTTTGTACGTCTAACTCAAAATTTGCATCTGAACACTGAGGAAACTGATTTTTGATAACACCTGATATAAAATATAATAACATTATTTCAACTTAGTATGTTATGTAAGCATATGATGACTCACTTTTCATAACTACAATAATTTGTAAATCTTGAATTTTGTATTTTTTTAAATCTTTTTCAAAGGCTCTACCAGTCCATGAACATTCGATACCAAATTTATTTGTAAATAATTTGTTCAAAATGCGTCTAATATTGGTTTTAGCATCTACACCACCAACTAAACTTAGCATATGTTTCTATAAAACAGAAGTTACCTCAAATTAATGAAAATGTATGCCTATGTTTATAAAATAAAATGAATACAGTTAACATACAAATTTTTCTTTCACATCATTCTTATCATTAATTGTTTGCAGTACTCTTTCACAAGCCAAAATATTTTCCCAGTTGGAAAATGGAAGTAGGTCAAAAAACTGTTTATCTTCCATATCATTCGAAAAAGCCTATAGGTACCATAATATGACGGGTCAATTTTGCGACATCATTTTTTAAACTATTTATTGAGCTTAATATACGTTCATTTGTTAAACGGGTGGTTATCATTTCAGTTTGAATGTTCTTTAACATACAATGAAGTTGTTCTAATATAAAACATAATGAAAATTGAAGTAATGAATAATGCAATATTAAATTTCTATTGAAAACAAAAGTAAAGCAATATTTGTGGGTGCCGAACTAACAATCAGTTTTAATTTTAATATAGCTTAGAACTTAGAAGGGAACTAATATTTATGTATATTATACTACAATAATAGGGTATTATAACTTATATACTTGGTGTACGATATGATCATTCTCAGCAAAAAAAAAAACATTTAATACACTTTTTTTAGTTCAAGATATAAATTGTTATTTTAAATACAAAAGAATAAATACTTAAACTATATTTATTAATTTATTTGTTAACTTAATGTTTTAAAACAAACTGAATGAGAAAATTGTAAAAAACTCTCATTGTATCTACTATTAACTACCTAAATATATATTAACTACCTACCTAAATATGTATTAACTACTAGTTAGCATAGCAATACAAATGTTGTACTTTATGAAATTAGACATTATATCCTACCTTCAGATGTACTTGGCAAAGATAAATGGCTTAAATCATTGTCATTTTTTGAACTTGACAAATTTTGATTTTGTTCAAAATTTAAATTTTGCAACGGTGAATAATTTTTATCACCAGCAGAAATAAACATTTGCAAATTAGAGAAACTTTGATTGTGATCTTCACTGTTAGGAACCTATTATTAACAAATTAGACAAATCTAAAATACATTTTACTATGGTGAATTTATTAATAGAAATTAAGTTTATTACCTGTAAATCTGAAATAGATGTAGTAAGCATTTTTGATGTTTGAAGAAAAGTATCTTTCACTGTTTCAATCCTCGCATTTTCATCATTTGTATATGTTAGAGAACTCGTTGGTTGCAGATTTATGTACGACATTTCTTGTAATTCATTAAATGGTTCAGAACTTAGCATACTACTAACCACAGCAGGTGCAATATTATAACCAATATCTATCAAAGAAAGTATACACAATACACAAAATTAAAATTAAAAATAATAAAAGTGCCTAGCTAGAGAATGATACAACAAATTTCGAATTTAATACTCATAGAAAATGTTTTAGAAAAATAATATTAATTATTAAAAAAAAAACAGAGTTGAAATATTAGAAAGTAAAATAAACAAATTGTTTTAAAAAAATGAATATTGCGATTTTATAATGGTATGAAAGGAATTTCCAATAAAATTATTCTGTTTTAATCAATGAATGGGTAGGTATTAATAAGTTTTTTTTTATAAAATAAAAAATGTTTTTAAAAATAAACAATTTCAATTTGATTTAACTTAATTATATTATTCTGACCATTTAGTTATTTTAGAAAATCTTGTTCATTGAAAAATAAAACAAATGCATTTAAAAAATAAATTTTATAAAAATTTAAAACAGTTTATAAATGTTTTACAAATAAGAGCTTGGTACTTATAATATACTATAAATATTTCACAAAACTAAAAAATAGATTAAATTTAAATAATGTTTACCTTCAATGCATGAATCATCACTACTTAACGAGGTATGGTGTTTTCGTTTTTTATTATGTATTTCCTCATCATCTGTTGATTCTATTACATGCTTGTGTCAAGCTTCAGCAAAATTTACTAAATGATAAAAATTGTACAAATTAAACTATTATTAATCAACACTTATTTACAAATCAGGTTAGTAACAAATTTTAAAGTTCTGATTTCAGACTTCAACAACATAATTAAATTCATTAATTTCTAAATATTAACACTTTGCTGGAAGAGGATAATGCACCCTTTACACTTGAATATTATACTAAGAGGGCCATTTAAAATGTTTAAAAATTGATTTAATGCTCTGATATAAAAATTATAAATTATATAAATTGAAAAATAAATGATTTATATTACCAAAAATTATAATAGGTTTAACAATAATGCCGACGGTAGGTATTTAAAGTGTTATAAGTATATCTCAGCTTGTGTCGACTATTGGTCATCATCAAGTTACTTACAGCTGAACAATAAAATATAGGTAAAACCTAATAATATAAATTTATGAATTAAGCAGGTATAACTTTTAAAAGTATTTTCAAAAAAAAAAAAAATGAATAAGATTTCAGTTATTGAACACTAAGAGTATTTTTTAGGTAAATGGAATAATATTTGATTTATAAAGGAGTGCCTATTGAAAAATAGTCATTAGTAGAAATTTTTTTCTCTTCTAAAGATTTTTAAGAGAAAATTGAATTAATAGGTATAAATAAGTTGGTAGGTAGTTTATTCAACTATAAAATAATGATATAATATTAACACTTAATACCTACTTAAATAATACAAAGTTAAAATTATTTAAGTATAGTATGTGTACAATCTTACCGTAAGTTTTATTGTCATCAACTACTTTAATTTTATACTGAGCCCATAATTCGTCTGGGTCTTCCGCCAACTTCAAGTCATCACTCGTCACCACTCTTTTGGGTGGCCATTTACAATACTTGACCGAACACCTGGACAAATTGTCTGTCTCTGTTTCCACTAACCAATTGGTTGGAATCACACTAAAGTCTTTACCATCTTCTACAAACTTAACAACGACCCACTTCATACTATTTCGACCCTGCAGTGCCATATTATTTACAAACATTAATATTAAACATATCTGAATATAAATATAATATGTTAAATACTTGTAACATTGATTATTTTACAATAATCTTTAAACATTTTTCTTTTTGTACTAGGTATAAGCACGTAGCTAAGAGGGGGAAGGGAGGAAGGTGAGCCTTACGCCGATCCAACCAAAGTATTCAATGGGACCTATAATCATACTGTGAATTTATATAACTTAAAAATGATCTTACTCTTGTTCACAAATTTAGATCAACTTAATATAGCATGTTACATATTTGTAGTAAAAATGAATGTGTTAATGTGTTTATAACTACCTTTTTAAGCTATAAAAATGACGGTAAAAAGGAGGCCCACCTACTAAATATTTTCTTGCTACGTGTCTGGTACGAGGTACATACTACATAGTATACACTTTAGGTACATTCATCAAATTGAAATACTTTATTCTTACCTTTTTAATGAAGTTTGCCATGATCAGTGTTGCCAAAATAAAATCACAAATATAAGTAAACTATAATGATAAAAATGCTAGAATAAGCTATTTAATTTATTTTTCATAATAGCTAGAATAAGCTATTTCATTTTTTCTCTCATAAAAGCTAGAATAAGCCATTTCAATTATTTTTCATAATAGTTAGAATAAGCTATTTCATTTTTTTTAATAATAGCTATATACAATAAGGCATTAAGACTTAGCTATTGATAAGGTTTTTTTTAAATCATAGATATTTTAATATTATAATTGTTTTCTATATTTTTGGCATATAGTTGCAGTTAGCAATAGGTAAAATTAAGTAGGTAATTTAATAACTACCTACTTATCATAATGATTGTTGAATGGTTAACAGTAACTAGACTTAAGGTAATTTAAATCTGAAATGTATTTGGAAATCTGAAATAAATAATAGTAATACCCAACTGATAATAATAATATTATATATTATTTTAAAGTATAATAATTAATCAACATAAATAAACAAACAATATGAAATAAAAAATAACTTTAACCTTTGGTTTGTAGTAATAATACATAGTTTTCAAACTTAATAAGTCATAAAATAAAAATAATAAAAAACAACTTTAAGCTACGGTTTGTAGTAATAATACATAATAGTAGTTTTCAAACATAATAGTTATTAAATAAAAAATAATAATTAACTTTAACCTTTGGTTTGTTGTAATACTAATAGTTTAAAATATAATAATAGTAGTTTTCAAACATAATAGTTATTAAATAAAAAATAAAAAATGTTATGATAGTTAATAAACAATGTTAAAATAAAATTGGACAGTCCACATCTATATCCATAAGTTCCCCTATATCTTCTACACCTTCATTACCTTGATTTTGACTAGGAGTAATATATGATTTAGTAATTGAATTTAAAACATCTGTTGGTAACTCATACTTTGAGCAACACATCCCTTCACGTTTAAGACCAGCTCGAATAGTTAAAATAGAGTTAAGAAGTTTTGGACCCATCCTATTCCTCAACTTTGTTTTAACTACATTCATTTGGCTAAAAAGACGTTCAACATCAGCGTTCGACCAAGGAAGGATTAAAATTTGTAAGGCTACAGACGAAAC
Source organism: Myzus persicae (assembly GCF_001856785.1). Taxonomy (NCBI): domain Eukaryota; kingdom Metazoa; phylum Arthropoda; class Insecta; order Hemiptera; family Aphididae; genus Myzus; species Myzus persicae. The sequence goes on along the minus strand of NW_019100812.1, from coordinate 14,090 downwards.
ATCAAAATATGGATTTAATCCACTAGCATCTGTGTACTCAGACACTTCTATCCAAAATGATGTTGTATTTGTTTGTTCGATCCATTTAGTGTTTGTTAAGTTCTGCTATTGGTGGTTAATTTTATCAATTTTATGAATATCAATTTTCAAAAGTTCTAATAAGGGTGTTAGAGGATCTTTAACTAATTTTAATGTGTTTCTTACCGACATCATTGAAACTTTTTGTAATATGGCAACATTTTTTGGCAACCGCTGTTGTAACTGCTTCAGTAATATTTGTAGGAACTGGACTAATCTTTCCTTCAATTGTTTTTTTTCGTCTTCTGATGAGTTGCTTTTTTCAAGTATACTGGTAAATTCGAGAGGCCATTGGATGTTTGGGCTTGTATAGCTATCCATGTTACAGGTCAAGGGATTTTCTCTGCAGTATGGGTTCACAAATCGTTTGGCGATTGAACATACCAAATTTGTTAAATCGTCCAAAAGTTTACTAGAATCTACATTGTTAGACTCGAAAGACTTATTAACAATTTGAATCTCAACTAATACAGGATGTAAATAAGTGAGATATGCAAGGTTGTTATTATCACTATACATGTTATATAAAATTTCAGCATTATAGCACTTTTCTTTTTGCCTAGCTATTTGAAAAAGTGTTTTCAACTCAATCCACTGATGAAGTATCCGTGAAACCGCTGTTTCGATCGACAACCACCTTGTATCACACGCCTTTACAATCTTCAATGGATTATGTCCATTGTTTATAGCATTATATAAATTTTTATACTGTGCCTGCCTCAGCGTGGAATGGCTAAACCAATTGTACGTTTCTTTAATTAAATACTCAATGTTTCTAGGCAATGCTGTACTGGCTGCAGCTGAAACCGCCAATTGCAATGAGTGACAAACGCAAGGTATATGGATAAGCGATGGAACTTTCTCTTTTAATTTTTTATAAACTCCGTTGTTAGTACCTACCATTACCGATGCATTGTCACTACCAAGACCTACCATTTTCTTGATGTTGAGGCCTTTTTCTTCAATAGTTTTACAGACAGCCTCTGTAATTGCATCTGCATCGCACGCTTCCATTTCGACCAAAGATAAATATGTCGACATTATTTTTCCAATTTTTCTGTCAAAATACATGATCGTTATTCCAAGAAACTTCAATACACTTATGTCAGTCGATTCATCGATGAGAATGCTGTATGGTTGGTCAGCAATACTTTTTTTCAAATTGTTTTCAAAATGAGGGGATAGAATATTGCATATCACTGTCGTACATTTGGTTCTATGCATTTTAATACCTTTTCCAGCTTCTGAGTCAGGAAACTGTTTTACACACAACTCTCCAAGATGGTCACAACTCAATATTGAGCAATGCGCCGCAATAAACAAAGCTAATCCACCTTTTGCCATTGAAGTTTTTATACATGAGACTTTTCCTAATGAGGTTATGGATCTGGATGTCGAAAAAGCCTTAGAGGCTTCTTTGTGTTTTTTAGAATTTGAATGCTGTATCAGATCATAACGTTTTGCGTTAATTTCACTTTTGCAAAATCTACATCTGGTCTTTGAATTATCATTTTCAATTTTTAGTAACCAGTCCTTAAATAATTTTTCGGTTAACCACTCCTCTCGAAATTTTTGAAGGTACTGAGGTTTACCCATACTTATATAAAAATATTCACTGTTTTTCCAAGTTTTCAAAAAATAACAATATTCCTAAGTAGCATAGAATTTAAGCGGAACATGGAACTACGGAATAACGTGTTGACTAGTAATAAGTAAATTGTTTAAAACTAATATAATTAAGTAATATTATTATTTTAGGTTATTAATTAGTATTTACTATTTGCTCGATAGCCGATAATCGATTAATAGACAATAGAAAATAATAATATAATATTATTGGTTAATTATTATGTCATAGACCTAGGTATAAATGGTATAATCTGAAGAGTGATTAACATGGTCAATGGTCATAATCACCGTCCGATATAATTGTCCACGGTCCGTGACAATGTCATATAATTAGTTGTTATTGTAATTATCAGCATGATTTACGTAAAAATGTAAAAATCATATATCTTGATAACAGGTGATGGAATATGATAGCAAATATTGGCGACGAGTATAGTGATAGTGTCAATAGTGTGATAAATGACAATTTTGATTAAAAAGTAAAAATTATCGAATATTTCATTTAAAAAGTAATTTAGCAAAAAAAGCTAAAAAAGGCAATATTGGTTTGGTAAAAATGCTAGGAAAACCGGCACCTGCTAGATGGAGAATTTAATAGCTAGACCACTATTAAAAAATGCTAGGTCTAGCTATAAAATGGCTAGTTCGGCAACACTGGCCATGATGGGATGATGTGATGTAGAAATACACTGCACTCAATTCACAGTATAGACACCGTGCAGCAATGCAACTAGCGCTCTCACAAACTCTAGCTGACAATATATGAACTTTGTCCGGGGAATTATTACACGGCATAAATGCATAATATACTGTAGCTAATTTAACACGTTAAACGCCAACGTCAATGCGTCGTTGACACAACTAGGCGGGCGCGCATAGCCGGTGTCAACACGTCGTTGACACTCTGTAACCTGTCCGTTATTGTGACTTTGTGAAGCTGGCTATAGCCGTACATATTTGAAATTTTAGTCGGCTATTCATTAGCGTGTTGCTTATTACGCAGAATAGTTGGTTTCGATTTTTCGTCATATTTATATTTTATTTACAATTTATTCTGTTATAAGAAATAAAAATGAATAAAAGGTAAGTTTTATTTTTATACATTACTTTCACATTTGGATAGTTATATTATAATATACCTACTAACCTACTAATACAATAATTATCTTCATACAGTAGAAATATATAATCATAATATTAGGTATAGACAAATTTATATATATTTTTTTTTTAATTAATTTTTCCCAATTTTCGGAGTTTATTTACAATAATAAATTATAATTATATATTATCGATAAATACTTATGACCTTCTTTAGTTGTATAATTACGTAAAATGTAAAATATGATCGAACCTGAACATTTTTTTTAAGAAAAATGGGGCCCCCTGCAACGACCGACGAAGAATTATTACGTATGTTAGAAAATTCAGATGATGATTTCGGCTTAAGTTCTGGTACTGATTTAGGGGAAGGGGATTCTGGTGATGATGATGTCGATCCAGAATGGTCACTTCCATTAGTACAACCCGAAGAGGATAATCAGATAATATCAGATGTACCTATTATTTCTACATCAGCATAGGCGGATATCTGGTCACATCCGTGGGGGGGGCTTAACATTTTTACCATATCCATTAGCGTCAACACATTATTAGGCACTTCAACCTGCAAGCTAGTGGCTCTTCTACTTTATTATAGCTGAGGCACCAAATATGTATAGGTTATATGAACATAAAAAATAAATATTTAAAGCTATTAAATTTGTTTTTATTTTAATGTTATTAATCTATTGTTTTTTGCAAATATATCAATAACAGTATCGGTATTAATACATTTAGTTATGTTTTTTTCAATATACAATATTGATGTGTTGTTGAACCGCTCCTGCAACATGGAAGTTCGAAGCCAAGTTTTTGATTCGACGCATTGCTGAAAAACTCCTTTCACAAGTTGAGGAACTTATTGGTATAGTTATAGCAACTTGAAATAATTTATATAAATTGGGGAAAACACTTTTTGTTAAAACCTTTTTTACATCGTTTAAAGTTATATATTCTTTGTCAGTAGACTGCAATATACAATTCTTTGCCACTGCCATTAATTTTCTGACTTCAATAAATCTTTAGATACACACATCAAATCCTGAAAAATATATAAAATACAGGATTACTTTTAAAAATAGAAAACTAGAGTGTGAGTAGAAATTAATTTTTATAAATGATAAATCAATACTTACTTTATAGTGATCTACAAAAAAAACACTTTCCTCAAAGTTAAGTTGACAAAATTGATCAACAGCTGTAGCCATTTCTAGGCTTTCAGGAGAAAACCTTTTTTCCAGATTTACCAAGATAGCATCAAATACAGGAAAGAAAGCATTTTTTTTAAAATAACCTTCAATGGTTTCATTAGTTTCATCGATACTATAATGTTCAGCACTTGTGGTTGCAGTGACATCAAAATCTTTAAAAATTGTTGGCTCTTGTCTTTTTCTTTTACATCCTAGTTAAGTAAATATTTTCTTAAAATTAAGAATTATAAATAAATATATGTATAATCAAGCAGGCGCGTAGCTAGAAATTTCTATGGGGGGGTGTTATTCAAAATTAATTGAAAAAATTATACACACAAAATTGATAACTTTACGTAGGTATATTTAAATTTTTCACATATATATTATTATGATTAATAAAAAAAAAAAATTATTTTTAATTAAACTAATTTAATGCGTCTATTTTTTAAAGTTAAAGTATCAATTATTTCGTCAGTGGTTACGACTAAATCCCGATGAATATTCATAACTGCTAAGCCGTTCAACCGATTTTCACCAGTCGTGTTCCTCAAATATGTTTTTAAACGCCGTAATGAGGAAAAAGATCTTTCACTGCTTGCAGTGGTTACTGGTAAAGTAATCAATATTTTTAAAAGTTGATGAACCGTAGGAAATATTTCTTCATTGCAATTAATGAATGCTTCCGTAGCATTTTTAGGGTTTTTGTTTTTCACCTGATGATGCCATATTGTAAACTCGCCAATTGCAGATACTTCATCAGCATCAATATCTGCAGAATATGTCTTTAAAAGCTCTTTAAATTCAGTCTCGTTTTTCTCATTTGCATTTATTAAACAAGTAAATTGTTTTAATAATGATTTATGGTTCAAAAATCTGTCATTTAGTTGTTCACAAAAATTATCTAAAAAAGGTATGAAAATCAAAATCCTAAAATAGTCTTCAGGTGATTCTGTTGAAATATTTAAACGATTTGTCCGGTTTATAGCTAGTCGAGGTATTGAAATTATAATCCCCAATGACTCACATTTTTTTTCAACATCACTGTATATTATTTTAAATTCTTCTGCAGCATTAGTACGCAACAAACATACTGCACTCATTACATTATCTGCAAGTTCCATTGATATGGACAAATCTATATCTTCTTTTTGAAGTTGACGACTTAATGGCATACTTAATGAAAACACTTTTGCAAGAATGTGTATGGAAAGTAGAGTTTCTCCTTGTTTTAAAGAGAAAAGTATACTGTTTGCTTTTGAAGATGTTTCTCTATCAATCCATGTTGAAATGGTTTCTAAAGAGTCAATTATTGAATCAAAAAGTTCTAAAAATACTAATATCGCTTCATGTCGTTCAACCCATCTTGTTGGGCATAACATTTTTAATTTAGTTTTTTTTGAATCTGGAGCAATTTGTTCTACAGAATTTTGCAAAACAGCCTGTCTTTTAGGCGTGTTAAAAAAACTACAAACTGTCTGAATAATTCCAACAGCATTACGAATTGATTTTACATCACATGCATCAGATATAGCTAAGTTTAATGAATGACTACAGCAGTGTATATATAAAGCTAATGGGTAAGATTGTTTTATTATTGCTTGCACTCCATTGAATAGCCCTCGCATGGCAGAAGCTCCATCATACCCTTGGCCTCTGAGATAATTTAAGTTAATTCCTAAATTTCCAAGACATTCAAGCAAAACTTGAGCTAAACCTTTTCCACTCATATCTGTTACTGGTACAAATTGAAGAAAATCCTCTCTTATTTTGTTGGTATCTTTGTCAAAATACCTAACACACATAGAAAATTGTTCTATCCCAGCTACATCCGTTGTTTCATCTGCCAAGATTGTAAAGCATTTTGCCTGATTTATTTTAGTAACAAGCTTCTTAATAACTAAACTGTTTATCACATTTATAATTTCGTTTTGTATATCAGGACTGATGTAAGTTGCATTTTTTGGAAGATTTTCAAAACAATTTTTTAATTCATCTTTGCTATTCATAAGAACATATTTTAATATAACTCTGAAATTTCCCTCATTATTGGATAGGAATAAAGAACTTAAATCAATAGGACCACTGTCTGTATGTCCTCTAAGAGCAATACCTTGTCTACCACAGAGTAAGATTGTTTCTATTATTGGTCTTATCATTTTTCTATTTTTTTCAATTTCTAATTTTAATTTAGAATCAAGTTTAACAGCAATACTTTCTTGTTTATTTTCAAATACAGACAAAAATTCATGAGCTTTTAATGTGGCAGTAATATGATAATTTGTTTTTTGATGGGCATTAAATTTTTCTACAGCACAGTGCCAATTACTAAATTTTTCGAAGACAAGTTGACCTAGTTTTTGAGTGTTGACTTCTTTTGGACAAAACAACATACAATATTTACAAAAAGCACCATCGCAAGATACTGAATAAGCCAACCATTTCCATCTACTAAGCCAATTAATTTGAAATTTAAGATTCCTTTTACCACTACCAGGAAACTTAAATGTTGTATCAGGATTAAATGTGTTCTTTAAAATGTTATACCGATGAGAAGAGTTAACCTTAAAAAAATAAAACAAGCAATAAGCGTTAAGCATAGTTGTGCCACAGATTACATAACTACAGAATTAGATGCAATTAGAATTAAAATGCAATTATTGTAATCATAACAAATAATATAATACATGCACTTCACAGAAAATATTCATTAATTTGATAACTTGAAAAATTGAATGCCCCATGCATTATGTATTTAGGTATATATTATAATATGTGCAGATCAGCAAAAAGTACAGAAAGCATAATATAATTATTTTAGAGATATATTTTACATTTTAGTTATGCAGCAAATGTATTCAATAATTATTATCAAGAAATCAAGGTGCAAAAAAAAGCATTATTTTGATAAAAAAACCTGATATAAAAGTTACTTAACAATAATTATAATATACTAAATACTTTACTTTTACTATTTAAACAGTGATCTCTGAACTACAGTATACTGTACTATTGCTATGTTTCTTTTTACAAATAAAGTAAAAGTGTTAACACATTGTATTATACGCACTTATGTCATATTATACTGATATATATATATATAATAGTTAATATTAATTAACTTAAATAATTTTTAACTTAAAATCTAAAATTTTATTTTACTAGGTATTAGGTATACTGTATACAAGTAAATATATTTTCTACCTGAGACGTGGGCTGTTCAAATTGACCAATAAATAAACCAATATCTATTTGTGTAGGAGTAATAACTGTTTGAAGAGCAGATGCTGATGGTTCAATCTAATAAAATTTAAATTTAAAATTTACACAAAAAATATTAATACATGCAAGTATTTGATTCATAATATTTACTAATTTGTTATTTTCATTGTGCTGTTCAGACATGGATTGTGAATTGTGATTGAATGGAGTTAATGCAGATTCAGCTAATGATACTACCACTTCCGTTTCATTCTTATTAAAATTAAGTCATTTAATTGGTATAACACATAATAGAATCATTTTCAACTTTTACAAATTTAAACCACTTACTAATTTGTCATTTTCGCCGAGATTATCAGTTTGTACTTTAGGTGTTTTTGTGTAGTATGATAAAATAGTGCTTTTTCTTTTAATACCTTTCTTTGTAGCCTCCATAGTTAATAATTATTTAAAATTTAAAAAATGTTGAACTTATTGGCTATTGCAAACATATAGCACTTATGAACATAATAACATATTTTATTAAATATTAATTAGTTTTATTTGTTATCACAGAACTGATAAGTGAAATAACATTCGGATAGCTGATAGATCATAGATATCTATGTTTACGATAGTTCATCATGATCATGATAATCAAATAATCAATAATTGAAGTTGTAAACGTTTTCTTACACGCTGCATGAAAAGATATATTATACAGTAAAACCTGTGTAAAACGGAAACGGTTGGGACCGGATATTTTTTCCATTTTAGACAGGTTTCCATTTAATACAGGTTGTAAAAAAAAAAATTAACAATAGATCTTTATTACATATAATTTATTATTTATTATTAATTCATTTTTATTTCATATATTTTACATATTATTTATTAATCCTTACTCCAAAATTCATCCAATGTTTTTTGTTTTGTTATTTGACTTGCCATTTTCTTTTCTACTAAATTTTTCAAGTTCAGAATTGATTCAAGAAGTTCATTTTCATTATTTTGATCCAATGCGAACATTTCTAATCGTTTTATTTCATGGAGGGCGTTCTTATAAAAAAATTCTTAATTTGTTTTACTGTTAATTTATCTTTTTCACTTGACTCAATTAGTTTAATTTTTTCATTTAGTGTTAAACATTTATTTTTGGACGTCATATTGAATATACGTCTATACGCACCTTACGTCAGAACACTACTACGACACTAATCGATAAAATAAACTTATTGCAACGAAATAATCTATATAATTGATATAGATTATATTCATTGACTGATAATTTTAAAATAGTACATGTACATATTTCCATGATATACAGGTTCATGACAAAATATTGTTTCCATTTCCACGTTAAACAGGTTCCATATTATTCAGGGAACGATGTATTTAAAACTACATTAGGTTCGCCGGGACCGTAACATTTTTCCATAAAAGTCAGGTTTCCATGTTATTCGGGTTCCATATTACACAGGTTTTACTGTATTATTAAATCGTGCATGAAACGAGTAATCGATAAAACGTCACAGAACGGTCTAAAATAGTACCTAATTAATGCCGGATCGCCCGGATCCCGGCTTTAGTGCTTTACATTATTGTTATCGTAATATAAACTAATATACTTCATTTTTATAAATAAGTGTAAATCACGATTTACGATTCGTGCTTATACTTATGATTATTCTATTCTGCGTAATGATGCATCTTTATCTTGATAAAAAAATATTAAGTATACCACGGCTGAGGGGGGGTGTTATTACACCTGTAACACCCCCCCTGGCTACGCGCCTGTAATCAAGCATCACCTTTAGTTGGTGTTTGTATTGATATGTCATGGTCTTTAGCAAAAGTTTCTATTTCACTCCAAAGCTGAGAAAAATATTCTGTTGTTCTTAAATTTTTAAAAGTCATCATCACACCTTGAATAATATTTTTGGATTGCCCTAAGGTTGCAGTTTTTTCTTGAAATTAGTTGGCAACAATATTAATATTAATTAATACTTTATGTAAGATAAATAAATAAACTATAAATCGTCCACTTTTTAAATTTGCTAATATTCCTAAAACAAAAAAAATGGACTTTAAAAACTTTTTATTCATTAATAAATTATTACTTATTAGTTATTATAATATACCAATTGCTTCATTTACTCCTCTATCATCTTCATTTTCGATTTCTTCTTCTAAAGCTTGAATAATTGCCTTATAACTTGCTTTAACACACTCTATATTTCGATAGCGGCAGTTCCATCTAGTGTCACTGAGTCTAATCATTGACCTATGTTTTATCCCCAGATTGGTTTGAATCTCAATTAAATGTTGATTTTTTGACGGGTGTGAAAAATGTATGTATAGGGATTCTAAGTGTTGAACACATTCCTCGTTTCCTAATATTGATATAATAAGTAAAAACTAAAATCATTGATTATTGATATAAAAATAGGTGGTATATAAAAATATTTATTACCTTTACATATTTACACATATCAATGACAATGAGGTTCATTTTATGTGCCATACAATGCGTATAAATAGCGTAAGGATATTCATTTTTAACTTTACTTTGTAGTCCGTTAAATTTCCCAGACATAACGTTCGCACCATCATATGACTGAGCAACTATTTGTGGTTTAGAACTAAGTTTACACTTTTTCAGATACCATAATATGTGTTGATATAAAGATTCAGCATCTTGTTTCTTAGAATAATCTATAAAACCAAGAAATCTCTCAACGACATCTAGATTTTTGACATATCTTACACATAATGCCATTTGTTCTTGTTTGTAACACCTATAAATGAATTTAATAAAAATGAAACAACTAGACCATACCTATATAAAACATATTATATAATATATATTTTACCTTGCTTCATCACACATAATTCCAAACACCTCAACATCTTCAATATCTTTCACAATCGTTTCTTTCACAACATCTGCAACTATACTTGTAAGTTCATCTTGAATGATATGACTCGAATAATTGGTTTTCAGATTAAATTTTTTTGCAAATTCCTCATTATTTTTTGCTAAAAGTTTGCATATTTCTTTAAAGTTTCCTGAAAATATATTGCATTTTCCACAAATAATATTATCATAATGAAATATTTTAGTATTTTACATTTAATATTATTTCAGAATAACAGCAATATTATAAGTTATTAGTTATTAGTTTAATACCTTGGTTTAAAGAATCTTTTGTCTCGTCGTGTCCTCGAAAACCAATTCCTTGACAACTTATAAATAGAACAATATCAACTAATATTTTCATATATTTTCTATTTTTTTCAACCATCAATGTATGCTGTGAAGATATTTGAGAATAAACACTCCCTGTTTCTTTTGTCTTCTGATATGCTGACCATTTAACCATACATGTTAAATGTAAATTACTTTTAGCATGTGTATCCAATTTATTAAGTTTACTTTTATTTCCGCCTTTAGTTCCACTACTAACACCCAACTATAAATTATAATATACATTAATAATTACAATACAAAAATTAATGAATCAAGTATAAATACAAAGCAACAAAGCACTTGCTTTTTTCCAATTTCTAAAACCAACTAGAAAGCTATCTTCAGAATTGCCACTAATTCCAGTGTTAAAATTTCTACAAGCAAAGCAAAAAATAGAATCTTTCGATATACTATATTCAAGCCATTCATATGTTTTGTAATGCTTATCATTGAATGCGCGATTTTGTGCACCAAATTTAGTTAGTGGATATGACTGCAATATATTATATAATTTAAATTAACATTACTTAAAATCAATTTACCAATATTTATACTTACTGTTAAAATTGGTCGAACAGGGCCTGTTATTAAAGTTCCTAAGTCACAAATGACATTATTCTCATCTACAATACTTTCAATACTTTTTTGTGCAGTTATATCAATTTCTATACCAATATTTAATTGTTCGTTTTGAGATTCTAGTGTTGTCGTTGATGAAGAATTAGTAACAACTAATTTCTGATTTTTAATATTAAAAATGTCAAACACTTTGGCCATTATAAATTATTAATTAATAACATAAATTACATAAAATAAAAATGATTAACATGTACAATTGTCAATTAGAAAATATATATAATTTATTTTGAAGCATAGAAAACGTGCAAACCGCAGAAAACATATACCACAGACTTTATGAAAATAAAATATAGTCTGTGCATAATATACTACTATACTATGTGCAAACGCCAAACATGAAACGAGTAACGACTAACGGCAAACGGCGACGGCGGAAATGAAAATTTGTTTCACATAACCTTAAAACCTATTAGTGCTACCAACTTGTTTACTCTCAATGCTCATGCTTATCATAGATAATAAAGATATGGATAGGACATAACGGTCTTATCAGCGGTAATTAAGGAACAGTTGAAAATCAATTCTTACAAACAATATTTTTTTTTTTTTTTTTTAAGTTTTGATTATTTTCTACAATTGTATCAATATTGTTTGTTGTAATTTAAGTAGATACTAAAACCTTCCGAGGGGCTTGATTACGTTCTGGGGGGGCTTAAGCCCCCCAAGTCCCCCCCAATATCCGCCTATGTACATCAGGTTATACATGGAGTAATAGACAACCTATAGTGACACGTATCCCTTTTTCAAAATCCAAAGGATTGAAAGTTTTTCCACAAGGAAACGAGCCGATTGATTATTTTAATCTATTATTCGACGACAGACTTTTCGAGTTGATAGTTAATGAAACCAATAAAAATGCAGTTCAAGTTTTTTTATCTGGATCTGGAGGTGCATCATCTCGAATTACGGCGTGGAAAGATACAAATATACAAGAAATGAAACTGTTTATAGGTTTACTGTTTCATACAGGATCTATACGAGTCAATCGGTTGGAAGATTATTGGAAGACAAGTGAGTTATTCAATATAAATTTTTTTCGACAGCATATGAGTAGAAATCGTTTTATGTTAATTTTAAGAAATTTACATTTTGTTGACAATGAAAATCATGACAATAATCGCCTGAATAAAATTGAACCGATCGTAACATATTTCAATAATAAAATGAAAGATATTTATGAAGCTTCTGAAAATTTGTCCCTCGACGAGTCAATGGTTTTATATCGAGGTAGATTAGTTTTCCGGCAATATATTAAAAATAAACGCCACAAGTATGGTATCAAACTTTATATGCTCACAGAATCTGGTGGGTTGGGTCATAGAATTATGATATACTCTGGACAAGGACAAGATACGTCGACTGACTTTACTCACACAGAATATGTTGTTGTAAAATTAATGGAAGGCCTTACTGATTGTGGCAGATCATTGTACATGGACAACTATTACAATAGTGTGAAACTAGCTCATACACTTCTAGCTAAAAGAACATATTGTACAGGAACTTTGCGTGCGAATAGAAAAGGGAACCCTAAAGAAATAACTTCAAAAAAATTAAAAGTAGGAGAAAGTGTTGGAAAGTATACTAAGGAAGAAATGTGTAATGAAATGGCGAGACAGACGAGAAGTTTTAGCAATAAGCTCTGAGCACACAAATGATTTGGTTGAAGTGACTAACCGAAGAGGTGAACAAAAATTGAAACCGATGGCAATTTCTATGTACAATAAATATATGTCAGGAATTGATAGACAAGACCAGATGTTATCATACTATCCATGCGAGAGGAAAACAATAAGGTGGTACAAAAAGATTGGAATTCATTTTTTTCAATTATTGTTGCTAAATTCCTACTACATATACATAGAAAACGTAAAAAAATGTAGTCTGTATGATTTTAGACTTTCTGTAATTACAGCATTAGTAAAAAGTCATATAAACATAAATGTTCCTCCTGCACTTCCTCCAAAAATAACAAACTCGCACTTTCCTACAAAAGTTGCAAAAAACGAAAAAAAAAATTTTATAGAAAAAGATGCAAGGTATGCCATTCAAAAGGCTTACGAAAAACAACAATATTCTACTGTTCCAGTTGTGAAGGTCAACCTGGTTTATGCCTCGAAAACTGTTTTGAAATTTATCACGCATAATCTAGTTAGTTTTGATTCATTTTATAAAAAAATGTAAGTTTCATTATTATTTTACGTATTAATTTTTATTATTATACAAAGTAAAAGATGTTTTATTTTATTTTTAAAGTTTTGTTCTTATTTTATATTTATGTATACAGTGTTATTACTATACAAAGTGTATAATTTCAAACTAAAAGATGTTTTGTTTATTTTTTTAAATATTTTTAAAGTTACTTTTTTATTTTATATTTATGTATACAGTGTTATTACTATACAAAGTGTATAATTTCAAACTAAAAGATGTTTTGTTTATTTTTTTAAATATTTTTAAAGTTACTTTTTTATTTTATATTTATGTATATATTGTTATAATTATACAAATTGTATAATTTTGAGGTAAAAATATATTTTGATTTTTTTGTTTTCAATGTTTTGAAAGTATAATAATAACTTATGATTATAAATTATAAGTATGGTTAGTAGTAATTTGAAAAAAAAAAAATTAGAAATTGCTTACTTTTATAAATTACTGAAAACGGGCGCCCATGTCCGGTGTCAACACGGTGTTGACACGCACAAATTATACCAATTATACGCGCGGTTACAGGCACCCGCATGTCGATCGACGGCGGCGACGGGCTGCATATTACCATACCATACATTGTTTCACAACCGGGCTCTCCTGATTGGCTGGATTTAAATCGCCCGCCGTTTTTATCTTTATCTCATTAAAATATAATCATATCATATTATATCAATCAATACTCGAATAAATATTAGTACTTAATAATATTAGTACTTAGTAGTTACACTTTTTTATATTATTGTTATACCTATATATTATATTAGTTTCAGTTCATAATACTTTGTACA
>NW_019100811.1:0-26160 GCF_001856785.1 Myzus persicae | reverse complement strand
AAAATGTCATATAGAGTCAGACCATGGTGTGAGATTACTAAATGAACAAAAAACGTTTGCAACTCTTCATGGTAAATGCGATTTACTAAATATTCTGTTTTACTATAAGACTAGACTAGTATGTCACAATTCTATTTATATTATATTATAAAATATATATCTTTAGATTTCAAAGAATGGAAATTAAAAACAGAAGAAGATAATTTATGTTTTTATGCCTTAAGTGCTCGTAAGACTGTCGGACAGAATAAAAACATTACATACCTGGATTGTCATCGAACTGGTAATTTCCAAAGTAGATCAACAGGTGTCCGTAAAATAAAAAGTCAAGGCACAAACAAAATTGGATCTACATGTCCATCGTCAATGGTATGAATTTAAAATTTCTTAACCTTGACGTTTTGTTCTTTTTTACTCAATATTCTGTTTTAATACTCAGATAGTAGTAACAGAAGACGAATCTGTCAGTGTAGAGTTTTGTAGTACTCATTTTGGCCATAGTATGAATCTTGGTAGATGTAATTTAACACCTGAAGAAAGAGCCATGATTGCAGGTAATCTTAATTTACACCATATATTATTGTAAATGTGAATAAAGGATAAGTGTTACTCGGTTCTTGTGCTATAGAAAACCTGTTTGTTTTTTAAGTAATTCATTTAAGTAAGTGTTCATTATGTTTTTATATAACCTACAATAACCTTTTGCGTTACAATTAATGGACTATATAGGTTGCTGGTTAAATAACTTTGGGTTACAATAAATTTAAAAAATATATAAATTAAATAATTTCATTAATTTTTTATTGTTTCTTTTGAATTTTTATGTTTATTAATATGTTTTGTGAAGTGTTTTGTTTTGCTTAATATTGTGCGGCATTAATAATGTGAATCCAAGTGAATGGTGTTATAATAATATAATTATTTTAAAACATTCAACTACAATCAACATTTAAGGAATTTCTTGTTGCTACATGAATTTGTAAATTATTATTTATTTATTAATTTTAGATATAAAGTATTTGTGTATAATTTTTCATATATTTACTTTTCAGGTAAAATATCTGAAGGAGTTACAATGGAAAAAATATTAGATGATATAAGGGATAATGTTCATGACATACTTAAAGTTCAAACTTTAATAACTAAAAAGGATCTATGGAATATTAAAAGAGATTTTAATTTGTACGAAGGTCGTCAGCATTCATCTGACTATATTAGTGTAAATATATGGATTCATNATCTACATGTCCATCGTCAATGGTATGAATTTAAAATTTCTTAACCTTGACGTTTTGTTCTTTTTTACTCAATATTCTGTTTTAATACTCAGATAGTAGTAACAGAAGACGAATCTGTCAGTGTAGAGTTTTGTAGTACTCATTTTGGCCATAGTATGAATCTTGGTAGATGTAATTTAACACCTGAAGAAAGAGCCATGATTGCAGGTAATCTTAATTTACACCATATATTATTGTAAATGTGAATAAAGGACAAGTGTTACTCGGTTCTTGTGCTATAGAAAACCTGTTTGTTTTTTAAGTAATTCATCTAAGTAAGTGTTCATTATGTTTTTATATAACCTACAATAACCTTTTGCGTTACAAATAATGGACTATATAGGTTGCTGGTTAAATAACTTTGGGTTACAATAAATTTAAAAAATATATAAATTAAATAATTTCATTAATTTTTTATTGTTTCTTTTGAATTTTTATGTTTATTAATATGTTTTGTGAAGTGTTTTGTTTTGCTTAATATTGTGCGGCATTAATAATGTGAATCCAAGTGAATGGTGTTATAATAATATAATTATTTTAAAACATTCAACTACAATCAACATTCAAGGAATTTCTTGTTGCTACATGAATTTGTAAATTATTATTTATTTATTAATTTTAGATATAAAGTATTTGTGTATAATTTTTCATATATTTACTTTTCAGGTAAAATATCTGAAGGAGTTACAATGGAAAAAATATTAGATGATATAAGGGATAATGTTCATGACATACTTAAAGTTCAAACTTTAATAACTAAAAAGGATCTATGGAATATTAAAAGAGATTTTAATTTGTACGAAGGTCGTCAGCATTCATCTGACTATATTAGTGTAAATATATGGATTCATCGAATGATAGAATTGCCAGAGGAAGAAAATCCAGTTATACATTACAACCTAGATAAAGAAAATTTTATATTGGTAATATCTACAAATTTTCAACTCCAAATGCTTCAACGTTTTGGAACCTCTTCAAACTCAAAAATATGTATTGATAGTACCCATTGTACCAATGAATATGGCCTTCAATTAACAACAATTGTGGTTGTTGATGAATTTGGAAACGGATTCCCATGTGCATATTGTATTTCAAAAAAAACTGACGCAGTAACGTGGAAAATATTTTTTCAACAGCTTAAAAATAAAATTGGAATTATTAGTACTCAAATTTTTATGAGTGATGACGACCCATCTTACTATAATGCTTGGGAACAAATAATGTTACCTGTGGAACATCGACTTTTGTGTACATGGCATGTGGATCAATCTTGGAGAAGAAATATTCAATCAAAAATAAAAGGAACTCCTGAAAAGAAGTGCTTAATTTATAAATCATTAAGAGTGATGCATCAAGAACCAAATGAAATTCTTTTTACAGAACTTCTAAATGGATTTATGGCTGAAATAATGGATGACGATGATACTATTCAATTTGGTGAATATTTTAATAGTTATTACTTGAATAGAGTCAAACAGTGGGCATACTGTCACCGAAGAAACTGTGGTATTAACACAAACATGTACTTGGAGTCAGTGCATAAGTGCTTAAAATATTATTATTTACATGGTAAAAAAAATAAGCGATTAGATACCTGTATAAATGCGCTTTTGAAATTCACAAGAAATACAATTTTTGAGAGGTTTATTAAATTGGTTAAAAATAAATATACTGCTAAAGAAGAAAATATAATTAAGAGTCATAATATTGGAGTACAAATAAACCCTGAAACTATTAAAGTAATTGATGATAATCGTTGGGAGATATCTGCTAAAGAAACAAATATGGCATATGAAGTAATTCACACTATAGATGTGTGTAACACTGAAGACTGTCGATTAGTTTGTCGCATGTGTAATATATGCATTCATAATTATACTTGTGAATGTAGTGATTATATAATTAAATTAAATATATGCAAGCATATTCATGCCTGTGCTAATCTTTCTGTATCAAATACTCAAAATAATTTGTGTGAAAAAGAAAAAAAAATTCTAATTCCTGCTGCAGAAATAAATTTAATTGAAAAATCAATAGTAAAAACAAATACGGACAAAGAACATGAACAATTAATTCAAATAAAAAACCAATTAGAAGCTGGAATAGGAGTATTATCGTCCCTTATTGCAAGTAAAAGTGAAGTAACTGAAGTACTAAGTTTGTAACTAAAATAATATCAATATATTATATATTACCATTCACCGCATATTACAATTTACAATATAAATTATTATCATGTTATAATTTGTATAACGAATGATAAGAAATGTGATTTTAACAAATATTGATAAGAAATGTGAACACCTCTGATTGGTTGCGCAATTTTGCTCCCGAGACGCTCGTGGTCCGCCACATAACAAATGATAACGGTTGCAAAAGATATCATTTGTGATAACAATTTATTTGATAACTGATAACTGATAACATGTATGTCGCGCACGTAAGTGATCGGCGGGCGGTGGCGGATCAGTGGGATCAGTGGATCAGGATCAGGGGATCAGGATCAGGGATCAGTGGGATCAGTGGATCAGGTATCAGAATCGGCTATTTCCATCTACTAGCACAGTTATCAATAAGAAGAAGTATGGATCTAGATTTTGCTTGCATTTCCTTATAGCATTCATATAGCCAGTTTGAAAATATGGTTGAAGTCATCCATGCATTTTTATTCACATGGTAATGCACTGGCATTTTATTTATAGACATATTTTTAAAACATCGAGGTTTTAAGCTTTTTCCCACTACTAGCAGCTTTCTTTTGTCACTCCCGGTCATATTGACACATAATAAGACTGTAATCCTGTCCATTGCTTTCTTTTAACCAGATAGAACGTCTTTTTTGAAACATAACGAACCGTCGGGTGTCGCTCGATAATACAGTCCAGTTTCATCTGCATTAAATATGTTATCTGGGGAAAAGTCGTTCAAAATTATTTTTAGCCTGTCAACTTTCCAATCATTAGAGTCAGATTCATCAGCACTTGCTTTTTCACCATACACACGTTTGAATTTTATCTAGTGTCTATTCTTCCGCCTTCTTAACCAACCATCAGTGGCAATAAACTGATTGTTACCAATTTTCCGGGATAATTCTTCGGCTTTACATTTTAACATTGGCCCAGATTCGCGAACACCGTGACTTGTTATCAATGAAAACCACTCACTTAAGGCCTCGTCAACTTCGAGATCTTTCCCTTCTCGTTTACGTTTTTGATTACCAGTTGGAGTTGAATTGAAGTTTTCGCGTAAAATGACTTCTTCTTTGAGCAGTTTCGCCACCGTTGATTTCGGAACGCATAATTTTTCAGCAATTTTACGCTGTGAAGTGCCTGTAGGTAGCGATTTAACTTTGTCTAAAATCGCGATTTTTTCCTTTAGGGAGAGATCTTTTCGAGACATATTGCACGTATTGTCACGTTGAAATTCACGTTAAAAATGAAATGCGGGTATTGACGCGTTACAGAACGCGTGTCGTCTATTGCTACGATATTCGTACGTCTATTTTTAATTGTATTGTTCCTATGTTTTCTAACACCAGTGAGTCTCAGCACCAGTGATAAATGTTTGCTTTTCTGGGACAATCTCATCTTTGTTTTTAATCAGGGAATATTCTACACATGAAATATTTGACCCTGTATCTAATATTGCATGTTCTATTTTATTTTCAAATTGCATTTTTATTGATGAAACTCTATTTTTCCTCATTGTTTCGTCTTGTTCATTTGATTCGTATTTTATAAATTTATTTTCGTGCCATTTTCTTACAAAGTGTAGGTATTCTTCCTTTTCATTGTTATCCAACCCCATTTTTATTTTTGTTTTATTATCTTCCCGAGTTGTTTGTCCGAATTTTTCTCCCAACCCGGTCGTTCTTAGTTTTTTATATTGTAACATTGTGTAGCATAGTGTCCCTTTTGGTCACATTTGTAACATATTACTGATTCCATATTTCCTTTCATTTCTCCTTGCTTGTCCTCATTCCTATATCTCTCCGGTGTTCTTGACCTCGTTTGTCTATCTCTACTACTGCGTCTGTCTCTACTATCTTGTCTGTTATAAGTGTTTATACTTCTATTTTTATTATAAATACTGTTTTGTTGATATGCCCTCTCTCTTGAATAAGACCTATCTCTATTATTTTTCTGATTTTCCCTTGAATAAGACCTATCTCTATTATTTTTCTGATTTTCCCTTGAATAAGATCTACTCCTATTGTAACCTCTTGATCCTGACTTTGTTCACGTGACCTTCCTGGGAACGGACTTTTATACCTATATTCTTCCCTCTTGACATTATCTCTATTTCTATCATAATTTCGCCCTCTTGTCTCTCTATCTGGGTTATATGTTCTATATCGTTCTTCGTCGTACTACCTTCAAATTCAACTGTTTTATTAGACTGTCTACCTAGAATGTTTAAACGCCTTACTTCTTCACTTATTTGGTCTACTCTTCTTTTATACCCTTCATTCTCCTCCTGAAGTTTCTTTTTCTCCTCACTTTCTTTATCATCATGATACTTTTGTAATTTTATTACTTGTAAATTTAATATATCCGTATATTCGCTTGTGATTGCTCCTCAGTTGCTTATTCTGTGTTGCATCAATTCAAATTTGTTTAAATTTTCTTTTAATTTCTTTAAAGTTGTATTATCCTGCATAGAAATTGTTTGTAATATATTTTCCTTAAGTCCTTTTAACACATAGATGCATACATTTTCTTCCTTCATTTTATTATCAATCTGTCCACACAAGCTTTGGATTTCTGTCATAAAATGTGTTTCTGTTTCGGACTTTCCTTGTCTCTTATTTTCTAGGGTCGTTCTTAAAAACGTTAAATGCCCTATGGGGAGATTTTGCTCTATAAACGCCTCTTCTATTTCCTTCCATGTCCAGTTATTTTTTGTATTGTATAAATTGTCCAAAAAGTTGCTAGCTGTACCTTACACAAACATTGGTAAAAACTTATTTTATCTTTTTCCGACCAATTATTTTAAACTCTATAATCATTGAATATTGTCTCAAACAATTTTTTAAGTCATCACTCTCAGAGAAATGTTCCGGAATTACGTGTAAGGCTCTCGGTCGTTCACTCATGATGTTTTTCTCTTGATTTTTTTTTATATTGTTTATTAATTGTTCTTTCTTATTTTCTCCTTTAATTACAACTATTAAATTTCCCTCGCTAACTAAATTAGTTTCATTAACCAACTCAACGTTTAAATTGTTATTTGTTATACTATAATCTACTGAAGGAACTTCGTCATAAAAAGGTACTCATTTTCTTTCACTTTGTTTCTTAACTATTGTTATATAGATTGTTACCAGACTCAAACAAATTATCATATGTTAAAAAATTACTATTGTCCACAAATTCTTTCACCTATGTTTTATCTAATTGCTCTACCGTATCGTTAAATTTTGTGATGTTGGACAATTTTCCGGTAAAATTTTGTTTGCTAGGTCCTGCTTCTAATTTCTGGTTATTAATGTCAATAAATTCATAATCATCTACCTTATTTTGATAGTAACTTTCACAACCACCAATGATTGTTTCAATTTTTGAGAAATATCCTGCGCTTTATTAGTTAAATTTTCATATACCTTCTTACTCTCTGCTATCTCTCTATTTAATTCTTCATCATTAGTTATTGTCTCATTCAATTCCACCTCTAAATCAGTATCCTTGATTCTATTTTTCCTTGATGTATCTATAACACCCTGTTTTTCAATTTCGTTTAAAGTATCCTCTAGGTCATTAAATGTTGATTTCTCCTTACAAAAATTCGATAATCTAGTCCTTATTTCCTAAACTGTACCTACTGATTTTAATTTATTTAATATGCAAATTTCTATTAATTCTGGTTTTTTTTTTTAGATAAATGTCTGTTAATTTTGATATAGCAAGTGTCCTATTAACGTCTTTGTTCATATCCCATTAAGAAAATTTTAAAAATGTAAATAAAAATAAATAATTAGTTAAATAATTAAAAATAAATAAATTCTAACCTTCTCCGTTGTCTAAATAAACACCCTGTAGAATGCAGATGAAATCGCGTATAAACAGCACACACACACTGGTATGTCCCTTAAAATCGTGTTTAATACACACACACACACACACACACACACACACAAATGGTCGTAGAGTAACAAGCCACGAGTTGGGCGCCACTTTGTCGTATACGCTGATAAATCAACCACCAAAAATATTGTAATGCGTTTTTATTTAATCACGACGTCCAGTGATAATCGAGTCACACGATTACCACCTCTGTCCATTTTCCCGTTTTAACAACTCCCTTACATACACATCTTAAATTTTGATGAATAATGTAAAAATAACTGAATAATTCGTTTACAAAATAAATGTTTTCTTAACCTAGTTTTTATATACTAACATTTCTTTTTACTGCATCTTGCATAATTTATATTATTGTTATCCTAGCCTACTTGTATGCTTTTTGTTGTTGTTTAATTTTATTTGTTATGATATTTCTTAATACCTTTAATTGTTTACTTAACCTAATTTTTAAGTACTAACAATTAAAAGCTTATTACAACATAATATAATATCTCTTATATTATAAAACGCTAAGCAGTTGAGATTTTACTCCCTAGGTCATTTCTGAGCGCGTCCAATCGAAAAATTAGATTTTCCCATATGTATATGTATATAGGGAAGATCCAATCGGAACGCCGGCTTTTCACCGCCGCCGCTGCTATCACGTTTCTGCTATCACGACCGCGGTTTTCTAAAGGGTGTCATATCAACAAACATATTTAATGCAAGTCGAATGTTAATCATACAAAATGCCCAACAATTTTTCCATAGTAGCGATAAGCACCAGATACCATGGTACTCTGTACATTTATTACCCTTTAAATATTCAAATACATTTAAGAAAGCTATCTCATCGACGGCTTGTATGTAATCACGAGTTCTAAAATCGTTATTTGATATTGACCAGGAAATTTTTAGTCACATTTTACAATCATGCCATAATTATTTATCATATGCTTTAGGACTGGCTATCACGAGTCGTGGAACACCGCTACTATTTATGCA
This sequence comes from Myzus persicae, assembly GCF_001856785.1. Classification (NCBI taxonomy): domain Eukaryota; kingdom Metazoa; phylum Arthropoda; class Insecta; order Hemiptera; family Aphididae; genus Myzus; species Myzus persicae. The sequence continues at coordinate 17,816 of NW_019100811.1, read as the reverse complement.
GTGATCTGATTTCTTTATTCGTCAGATTCCTAAATTCTAAAAAGAACAGATACTTCATAATAATAAAATAATAGATCAGAATAAGAAATGTTACCATGGATATTAGATAACTAACGGTATACAAGACTATGAATATGAATTAAATACAAACAACGTTTATGATTTTTATGTACTGCTATAAGGACCGGCGTCCCGCGTTATAACCTTATTACAGTGTAATTAACATTGCATTTCGGTACAACAATGTAATCGGAAGGGTGTGGGCTAGGTGTTGAAGAGCAAAGTATCGTGACGGTCGTGGATACTATAACCTATAAAATTATCGTATATTGCGAATATATATTAATATATATTATGTTACATTGTATATATATATATTCGCCGTATAACATCCGTATGATTCAATGTATCACTGTGATTTAAACAATGAACTGCGCGTATGGCGAGTGCGTGAGCAAATCGATACGTGATTAGTGATTACACGTACATAACGTCCGAAGAACGTGCCGGTACATACGACAGCGTGCCGTGGAGCAAGCATAAGGTACCATACGAACGGTTATCGTGGTATCGGACGACGAGTTCTCTGTGCCGTGCCTCTTTACCAACTTTCATGAACAACAGCCAACTGTTAATAGTACATCAATTCGGATTTAAACGTTTACAAAATTATCGCCGGATGGCAACTGATCACGAGGTATTTCAGTTGGTACAAGTTTTTCAGGACGATAACTATCCCAGTTGGCATATACGAACAAACGATGCCCAAAGCAATGCGCAACGATTACCTGAAATGGCTCATCGGCGCATCGCAGTATATGAAATGGAATCACGAAATCGACTGTAGGAAAATAAGACCATCGAAAATGGGCGAGACGAGCATGCAATGGACGATTGTACACCAACTTCCAATATATCAGTTTTCGCACATAACTTCTGTGACTTGAGTTATTATTATTATTAGAAGTATTACCCTCGTTATTAACTTTTCCTGGTGTATGCATGTATTATTATGAACAATCAAATCCACGGTGCTCCGGCCTATCCAGGTCTCGGCTCGTGGTTGGCGACCTTGCTAAAAAGCGGCGGTCGGCCACGGGGGCAGTTCGATTCAACAGTTTTGTTGGGTCGGTCCACGATCGAACTGTCACAGATGGCAAATACGCCAAAAGCAAACGGAGCCATCCCCAACGACCTTTGCGTAATGTATAAATCTCGAATCTAAAAAATACTACAACGAAACAGTAAACAGTCAAACATGACGAATTTTTTTTAACGAGACCCTAATACATCGACTTCAGATCATCAAAACTTAATTATTACAAAAAAAACATTATTTTTTATAGGTACTACCCAGAATTTTGATGAACCACCGCTCAAAAAAGTGAAAATATTAAAATATAAAGATAGTTACATTGAGTATGGCCTTACATACTTAAAAGAAAATGGAAAGGATGTTCCTAATGTGTTATTTGTGGCATGACATTGGCAAATGCATCATTAAAACCAAATAAGCTCATTAGTCACATGGAAACTAGTCATTGTCAGTGAAAAAATAATACAACGGATTTTTTTTTAAGAAAACTCGAAGAATTAAAAAAAAATTTAAAAAATAGTAAATACTTATACCGTTGAAGACAAAATCTATCTATAATGTTCTTATTTGGTAGCCCTGTACAGTGTACAGTGTACATAGCAAAATCAAAAAAACCATACTCGATTGGGGAAAAATTGTTAAAACCATGTATGACTGATGTTTGTACAGACTTATTTAGTAATGAGCACATGACAAAGATTAATAAAATACCTATGCCTAATGATACAATAAGTAGAAGAATAAATACGTCAAATTATATTGAAAATCAGCTTATTGAAAAAATCAACTTTTTATGGAATACAACTTGACGAATCTACTGATATAAATAATGAAGATAATTTATTAATTTATGTGTGATATGTAGACATGGATCTGAACGATATACAAGAAGAATTCTTCTGTTGCTTAAATTAAAAAACATACTGTACTTCTGAAGAAATATTCAAAATTATTTCATCTTATTTATAAAAAATTAATTTACAGTTTTTTAACTGTATATTTATTTGTACTGATGGAGCAGCAGCTATGACCGGCATATTGAATGGTCTTGTTCGACAAATTGATCACAAATTCATTATATTAACACACAGTTTCATTCGTCGTGAGCAAAAAGCCGCTAAAGATAAAAATGAAAATCTATTTGATGTTCTAAATATATGTATAAGAATTGTAAATTTTATTCGAGCTAGTGCCGTAAACATTCGCGTTTTCAAAGTCATGTGTGAAGAAATGGGTTCAGGTTTTAAACATTTGGTATTTTACAGTATACACTAATGTTCGATAGTTATCACGAGGAAAAGTTTTGACTAGATTATTTAAACTGAAAACAAAAGTAGAAATATTTTTGAGGGACAAAAAATCACCAAAAATTCACCACTTGCTGGTTATTTCGAAAATAATGTGTGGATAGCCAAACTTGCATATCTATCTGATATATTTTCAATTCTGAAATGAATTAAATTTAAGTATGCAGGGGGCTCCTACTAATCGTTTTATAACCGACAGCAAAAATGATGCATTTCTAACAAAAATATTTCGTATTAACGCTTTTGTTGTATTTAAAAATGTATAAAATGTTCAATTATTACAAAAAAGTATTAAACACATATTATTGCATGTTTTTCATACGTAGTTCGTCATATTATTTGTTTGTACATTGTTGACTTTTAACTTTTAAGTATTGTTATCACCTGAGTACACATAATGTATGCAAATTAAAGTATGCCGCAGTAGCTCAAGACATTTTAAACACATGTATATAGACGTTGTTATGTTAGACGTTTCCTAATACAGCCGTTTGAAATTGTTTTTGCCAAAAAAATGCATGAAAAATGTCATGACGTGTATAAAATATAATAATATAAGTACTCCATAAATTACATGTATCTAACTTCAAACAATATTTCTATTTTAAAATCATCATTATTATATTTGATATCAAATCTGTACAAATTACCATATAATATTTAGTAATTACTAGAGCTCGGAAGTTGTATGAGCTAAAAAAGGTAAAATATGATATAAGGAAAAAAAGTCCCCTGTAAGAAAGTCTCAAGGAAAAAAAGTCCCACGGAAAGAAAGTCTCCAAATTAATATTTGATTTAAATTCAGTCTTTTAACGTATAGGTATTTATGAGTGCATAGCCTTGCCCTATAGGATATCACATGTTACATATTTTATTGAAAATAATTAACAAACAAGTAAATTAAATAGGTACCTTTCTAGGATTCAAAATTATTGTAGATAAGTATTTATATACAAAATTATAGGTACATGTTAAATTTATTGAAAATAATATTATAATATAATATCTTAAACATATAATAATATTATTTAAAAAATATGAAAATGCATTTATTTAGATATGTACCCCGCGTAAAATAATTATAAAAATTGAATAAAATATGTCCTATAATATTATTTAAAAAATATAAAAATGCATTTATTCAGATAAAAAAGATCTCTTCCTCATATTTTGACGATTTGCTTTAAAAAATTAGGAATATCTGCAGATTTGTCTTTATCATAACATAAAATGTTCAATCGAACTTAAATTTTTTTACCAGCTTTTGTTTTTTTCCGATTAATTTTTCCTAATTCAGCCAATGCCATTCTTGCCTTGTCCGTTCCAACTTCTTGACCCATTTTTGTTAGTAATTTCCAAATACTGGGATGTTTAATGCCGACGAGATGGGAAAACCTATTGTTCCAGCCATGGCTTAAATATACAAGGTTATTGCAATAGTACCCCCACTATATCATTTTTTCATGTTAAGGTATTAAAATGGCAGCGTTAGGGGACGACGTATACTGGCTATATTATGATATTATATGCTATGATATGGACCGTACCCTTACGCTGCCATTTTATTTTTATTTGATAACAATTTGGCTATGTGCAATAACCTTGTATATTTAAGCCATAGTTCCAGCCTTCACAAGCATTATTATTTATTAGTTATGTGTGGATTTGATGACAGAGTTGTTATATTAACGTTCCATGATTCTGGTACAAACAATGGTGGTGTTCTGCTCCAGTTGGACAATTTTGTTTTAAATAATTCAGCCCCTCACAAACATTATCCACAGGGAGAAAAGCCAATCCATTCATCATAGCACAATATAAATTGAAGTTATCGTCCTCTTTGTATCGCTTACTCAAACCCAGGTTTTGAATTTTTCTATAGGTGCTTTGGGATGAATGATAAAAGCACCCACAAATTAAAATGTGTCCACCAAAAACTGTTTTGGCAGCTTTGAGAGCTGCGATTTCAAAATCAATATTAAAGTATAACGGATCTGGGTATAGTTCGCGATTGTTACACTCTATCAAAATTATTTTGAGCATTTCCTCCTAAGTGTTTTGCGTTTTTCGCTCAAGTAAGCAAAACACTGGCGTAATAAATATGTAATTTACTTGGATTCGAATGACGTACAGTTGTAAAAAATTCTCGGGCGCTAAACCAAAGTTCTCATCAATAAACCAGGTGTCGGCATTTGCTAACTGTTCTAATGAACTATTTATCACAAATATTATAATCCGTTCACTTGACTCTGGACCATTATCTTTCAATAAAAATCGCTCATTTCCACAACGTGTCCAATCATCTAAAACCATAGTACAACATTTCATAACGACGAATTTTAACTTATTTTTCTGTTGGTAAATACTCCACATTATAGACATTTATTATTATTTATATCTCATAGGTTATAGTATTTTTAGATTCTGAGCGGAGCGATTAAATGTAAAAAGTCCAAGTAATTTTCAAAAGCACCAGGAAAAATAAAAATAAATTATTTTACTCAAAATCGGTTTTCGACAAAATTGATTTATAAAATTTGAAAATTATTTTGTAGTTAAAAATATATAAAATGTTCAACTATAACAGCTATAAGGATTGAAAATTTAAAACTTATAAATTATTATTATATTTTTTTTAATTTATCAACACCAGCCGTTACGTACACTCAGAGCGTTTCGACAGTTTAGTATAAGATAACGCCAAAACCAAGCCATTTATAAATAATAGGTAATGCAAATTACCTTCAATAACAAGTTCTTGTAGACCATTAGGTTTTTTCGGGTTTAAACTGCTTCTTTGGTTACGAATACTTCTTTTTATTGAATCTTCGGATGGTAATTCAATTAATATCTCTTTTGGTACATTTGTGTACAGCTTGAGCGAAAATTTGTCCTGGATTGTTACAAGTCTGAAGTGAACATTCCTTTATCGTTTGTTTGAATTCTTATATTTTTTAAATAATATTATTATATGTTTAAGATATTGTATTATAATATTATTTTCAATAAATTTAACATGTAACTATAATTTTGTATATAAATACTTATCTACAATAATTTTGAATCCTAGAAAGGTATGCCTATTTAATTTAGTTGTTTATTAACTATTTTCAATAAAATATGTAACATGTAATGTCCTATAGGGCAAGGCTATGTACTTATAAATACCTATACGATAAAAGACTGAATTTAAATCAAATATTAATTTGGAGACTTTCTTTCAGTGGGACTTTTTTGCCGTGAGACTTTCTTACCGGGGACTTTTTTTCCTAATATCATATTTTTTCCGGGGACTTTTTTTCCGTTTACCGTAAAATATGCATTAAAAATGTTAAAAATGCAAAAATATTATTCTGAATTCCAAAAATTAAATACGTCAGATGTTGTTTACAAATTAATCATATACATAAAAATGATTTATAACTAAAAAAAAAGTATAACTGGTTGACATTTTGACATCTTATTGAGCTGAAAATAAAATTAATAATATTTTTTAAGTATTTTTTAAATTGTGAAAAAAATACAATATGTTCTCTAATACCTGTTAACTGTTAAGTTATTGCATTTAACCACCAATATTTTCTTAAGATTTTCTATTTCAAATAGTTTTGTAATTGTAGAGTAATTGGCTTTTTCAAGTACTTCCGTTGTCAAAAGAAAATTTTTACCAGGACCATCGGACAACAATGTTCCCACAACTACGTTAGTGATGTACCTCCCTTCCACATCAGTGGTTTCGTCGATTGATACTCATATTTTGTTTCCTGTAATATATCGCCTTATTTCCGACATACATTCGTCATAGCAGTAATTTATGTATGTCTTCCTTAAAGTACTTTCACTAGGAACAGCGTGTAGTGTGTACTTTTCAAGAAACTTTCGGAATTTGGTGTTAGAAGTTTTGTGTATAGGAATATTTGCTGTCATTAGTGCGTTGAACAAATCTTTAAAAAAAGGCCGACTTTTTGTTGGATGCAGTAAACAATTGCTGAGTATATTCTGAGGACTTACTTGCGACCTTTCGACGACCTGCTAAAATTTCATGTTTATTTGTTTTCAAATGCTGCGTGACCGTAAATTTTTTTTTTGCATTTACTTTAACTGAACATACTTTACAAAATAGTATATTGCCACCAGTTGAATACACGTCTCCATCACTGTAATTAACTCCGTCATTGACTATGGCGATGACAATATATACCTTCGTTGGTCATTTTGAGTTTTGTATTGAATATTAGTTGAAATATACAGGTTAAGAAAGAAAAAAATCAAATTTTTTTAGAAAAATATGAAATATGCATAATATGTTTATAAAATCAATGAAATATGCACTTTTTAGCTAAATGTTGTAAAATATGCAAAATATGCATTTTCAATTTTCAATTTTTTAACTCGCAATCGTATATTTCAAATTTCTAGTTAGGTCTGCTATAAATTGAGATCATACAGAACAATATGCAATTTCTACAACTTCCGAGCCCTAGTAATTGACAAAGCACTCACGTAATTCACGATATTGCAATAATTTGATAATGCAATGCAATATCTTGTAATTAGTATTAAATTAAAATATCAGAGGGTTTAATACTAAAAACAATGATGCTAATATATTATATACTTGATATTTTTATAATGTCAAAACTCGTATTTCGACATTTTTAATTTTATTCTATTTTTTACTACGAATGTTAATAATATTTTTTTCTTCGGTTCCAAAAGCCACTGCTCTCAAACGATATTGAATGTTGATTTTGAATATCATTTAACATCGTTGAAAACAGGACATGAAATCGAGAATCATGCATGACAGTTATCAAAACTGGAATTGGAAATTAAAATTAAAAGTAGAGTATTAACGCTTGTGTTGTATTTAAAAATATATAAAATGTTCAACTATTACAAAAAAGTATTGAACACATAAAACTATATATGTATGTTTCTCATACATTTTTGATATCCCAAACTAAAACTGAAATAGGAAAAAATGTTTTCAATATAATGTTGTAAGTTCGTTGTATGTTGTTAAAACAGTAGTTTAAAAATATTAAAAATATTTACAAATTACAAATACGGATTAGTTGTATAAGCATTTAAAATTCAAAAGTTTTCAAAATTCATCAATATCTAGACTATTTAAATTTTTATTGTATTTAAAATTTATAAAATGTGCAATTTACTTTTTAAGTAATCATAGAGTTTTAAAATTGTCTTTGAAAACGGAATTAAGGTATTATATGACATGCATTTGATTTAATGTTAGTTACGCAATTATGTACTTAAGTGTGAAAACGATAAATATAATAAATATGGCGCTTGACGATATATTTAGAACTATATTTCCACTTGTTCTATGTATTGTATTAGCTGTTACTAAATATTATTTATTATGTGCAAATTAAGTGCACCTGGAACACAACGCTTATTTAAGGAATCGAGCAGTTTTATTTAATTTCATTTGTCTTTCAACATTCACATTAGTTCTTACTACTGTCTTATATTAAATCAAAATGACTTTTTTTAAGCATTATTTAGTAACGCTTACATTTATAGTAATTGCAGTTTGGGTTATGCCTGCAGCAGCTGACAACGATTTACAACGTAATGATTGTTTTATTGGTTTACAATGATTATATTTTTTTTTTTTTTTAATTTTATCAACATCTAATTCGAAAAAACGTTTAGTTGTTTTTCGATAATCTATCGATAAAGACAACTTATAACATTTGTTACTTTTCCGTTTAACTTAAGACGATATTGTTTATATAAACGTTATACCGTAAGATGATTTAAAAAGTTTATTGTTACTAATTTTGTCGGTAAGGTGGTAAATGTTTGATACTCTATGAATGTGTTTAAGTTTATTCCTTTTTACCTGTTGAAATACAGTTATATGTTAACTCATAACAATAGTTTCGCTTATTGAAATTTGATTTTTATTTAGTAAAGCAACAATCAATTAATAGTTTCAACAATAACTTAAATCAATTATTTCACACCATGATTTAGAACTTCATTATTATAGATAGTTGTTTAAAAAATGAATGACTTATGGAAAACAATCGGGCAGATGGTTAAATATTTTTAAAAGCTTGACTGTTTTGTAGTAAATAGACGAGATCTCTAATAAAAATGATTTTTTTTCAGAATATTGCGTTGGTAATATATTGTATTAGTAAACAAATATTGACAAAGAATAATTATGAATTATGATTCATGATATACACAATTTTATATTCATGCAAAAAATATTTCTTATAACTTTTTTTTTTTGGTACCATCTTAAACAATTTTTGTTTTAATCATATTACAATTTTATAGCTTTACTGAGAACGTGTGCAGCATTTACATCTGGTAAGGTCATTGTGATTAACAAATATTTAAGATAGGAGTCAAGCAAAGTAAATAAGCTCGTTGACACTGTATTGTATTATTTTAAATGACACAAGAGCAGAAATAGACATTTGATTTTTACCTCAGAATCTAGTTCTAGGAAGGAAGGCAAATGCATGAGTTGCTTGTGTGAGCAACCGACGTAATACTGACTACCTATATAAGTTTTTTTTAATTTTAAATAAAAGTATTTCTAGTTAATTAAATTCTATGTTTTGTTTGAGTAGCATCGCTATTCTTCATACACCAAAGATTATTTAACATTCAAATGGGAAACTCACAAGATAAAAAGGATATTTTTAAATAAGAGTATACTTAGTTAATTTTTTTAATGTCCTCAAATCAGAACTTATACATTTTCATTTGTTGTAGGGAAAACCAAAGGGGTCAATCACATTGAATACAAATAACATTTTTAATTTGTATTAATTTTGATGTAAAATATTTTTCTTTGCAGTCGATTCTCGTAAGTTTTTTTTATGTTTATTTCCGTATGTTTACTTTCTCTTCTCCTGTAATGACCAGATTAAAATTCAAAAATTGTTGTGTATTTAACAGTAGAATGTGTTAATTTACTATTCAACCCAACTCAAACATCACCTCACGTGTAACTCCATTGAATTAAAACCATATAATATTTATTAAAATCATTATATTAAGAAACGTGACACTTAACACTAAATCTGTCAGTCCACGATATTATGAACTTCAAACATAAATATGTAAGAAACAAAAAAAGGAAACGTTTGTTCATTTGATTTTAAGTAAAATATACAAAATATAAATAATAGATCAATAATTAATATCGAATAAATACATGTAAAAGATATTCCAGAAAAATCCATTCACACAATTTGGAGCTCCCCTGATACGAAAACAAACATTTTTCTTTATACTGTTCAACTGGTTGGTATAGATCATTTCATACACTATCATCTATTTATAATTCTGACACTAAAATTTTCATGGTTGGCAAAATGTGTACTGAATTGTGTTTCCAATACGTCCATACCCATATAATTATCATAAGTGATTATTGATTTGTTTTTATTATTTAATCAGTATTTTGATTTTTATTCCTTATTTTTATCCTTATTTTTATTCCTTCTCAGCTCTCGGAGCTCATTAACCTTACTTTTAGCACATTTGTTATTTGTATCATTTTTAATTGTTTAGATTATTTTTTATTTTTTAAATTATAATTTACAAAACGGTGTGACATATCAGCCTACTAATGTTTCGAGATTTCGGCTTTTAGTGTATAATGCTATTAGTATATATGCATTTTACATGGTATTAGGTCTAATATATGGCTTAACCAATATTTGTTAATTAATTGTTAAAATATATTCCCACATTTATATCTGCAACATATTTTATATTACATGGCATAAATTCTTTTTAATGAATCTTAAAAATATTAAAAATGCTAATGCGCAATTTTTTTCATAGTCTATTTCATTTGAAATTTCGACAAAATTGTATGTTAAAATGAAAATTAATGATTTTTGTTAGCTTGTTGTGATTTCAAAAATATTATTCGTTGGGACATGAAACTTTTTGGTAGCATAATAATATTATGTGTAATATGGTACATTATAATTTACTTTACTTTACATAGTAATCTTTTCAAAATATTTAAATTAGGTAAGGTATTTACTATTTACACCACACTCCTATTCATACCGTTTAGAGTTAGTCACTATGTCAGTATTGACACAATAGTTTATTATATACACTTTAAATAATAGATAGTGATCAATTTTCATACTTATATATATAATAATTAAAACAGAAGTCTAGCTAAGTAAAGGAGCCCAATGACTCTGTATTTTATTTTTAGTCACTCTCACACGTGAACAATTTTGTTTGACTTATTCCTTGGAATCGAGTAGGTAGGAGGGCAATTACATAAGTTGTGGGTGTGTGCAATTAATGTAGTACAAACTACTTTTCGGAATAATCTGACGTTATTGGACACTATTGTATTGTGGATATGTTTTAAATCCAAGCTATTTGAAAGCTATGAAATTTAGATGATACGTTTTCTGGAAGGTTCCATTCGAATTCTCACGATAGCTTTAATGATTCAATAAATGTATAATTTATGTTGATTTGGAGAAAGGTGCAGAGAGATTGAAGATAGTTTTAGGAAGATTGAATAGTCACTGAATGTAGTTTTCATGCATGCAATTTTGTTTGTACGGAATCACAAATATAAATTTAAATCAATAAGACCATACCAGATGTATTCAATCAACGCAATAAACAGAACTCTGAGTAAGAAATGAACTTTTAGTTAAAATTAATAAATTAAAGTTAAAGTTAAGTAATTAAAGTTAATAGTTAATAGTTATTAATTAATAGTAATTAATTGATAATTAATTAAAGTTACTTTCTAGAACGGAAAATAAGGTCTGCTTGCGGCTATGCGATGTGAACCTTGAGTATTGGTCTTATTGAGATGCAATTAGAGCTTTGAGATCCATTGCACTTGCAGATATACACAGCTGTGTAGATATACACTGCTGTGTGAAACTCACCGGTCTGTAAAATGTACTATACACTCGAGACTGAAAACTGAGAGCTTGGCAAGTATAACCGGTTCTGTCCTCTCTTAGATTTCTCCAGAGTGCCGGTCGCTTTTTGATATCAATTGAGCAACTGTAATTTTTACTTGATCGGTATAAATATTAATATACTAATTTTATTGCGTCATCTCTTCTCTGTCAGATTGTTTGTTATATCCAAATATGGGCACACGATATTTAAAATCTTGATATAGTACTATGTTATTTATTTACGACTGAGAAATATTATAATTTAAGAGTGCGTACTTTTCATTACTTTTTTTTATTGATATTCTAATTATATGTTCTTTGGCAGTTAGTAACTACTTTGATAATTAGTGGTTTCTATAGTTAATACCTTTATTTATTTATGATCATAGACGATTAATTATTTTATAATTTGGAATAGGTGAAAATTGCATTTTTGATTTTCTACACTTGTATATGATCATTATTAATATAAAAACATTTTTTGTGTTTATTAATGTAGAAAGTAGAAATATAATATATTACAAAATAAAAGTATTTCTAGTTGATTAAATGCTATGTTTTGTTTGAGTAGCAACACTTCAAATGGGAAACACATAAATAGAAAGGGTATATTAAAATATGCATATAGATTATAGGTAATCAATATTTGTAATATCCTCAAACAGAACTCACACATTTTCAAATGCTGTAGAGAAAACCAAAGGGGTCAATCACATTGAACACAACTAAAATTTTTAATTTGTATTAACTTTGATGTAACATATTTTTCTTTGCAGAAACTAGTGGTAAGTATTTTTTGTGTTTGTTGACATATTTCTACGTTCCCTTTGTCTGAAATGACCAGATTTAAATTAAAAAATTGTTGTGTAGGTATTTGTATCTTCAAACTGATGTTTGTTCAGAACCTGCCCAGTTGAATGTGTTGATTAACTATTCAACCCAACTCAAACATAACCTCCATAATTCAATTAAATTAAAACCATATTAAATTTATAAAAATTATTATATTAAGAAACTTTAAATTTTCAAAAATACAAATGCAAATTATTTTTCATTAGAAATGTTGACTACATTGAATATTTGATTCTAGACTTTTGATTTATGTCGGTTTCTTGTGATTTCAAAAATATTATTCGTTGAGATATGAAACTCTTTGCTAGCATGTATCATATGGCGCATTATAATTTAATTTTTAACACAATAGTTTTTTTCAAAATATTTTAATTTTTTAAGATATTTACACCATATGGTAATTCACACAGTTCTAGGATATGTCATTATAGATTTACGAATATTGTACACACACTAGACATTTATCAATTTATATATATATGTTAAGGTGCATGACTGCAGTAGGCGAATGTTGACAGTCACCAGTGTATGTTCACATTTACCGAAAATCGAAGGGAATGTTGACAAAATGGTCTTAACGCGTCCACACACCGGTGATTGTTGACATTTACTATCAGTGTTTGGTAAATGGTAACCACACTTGAAGCACGATGTATGTAAAAGATATTTTTGTATTATTTTGTAGGATCGATAACATTTTCGATTAGATTTGACATTATCGCCCAGTCACAATAATACAATATGCATTAAAGACGTTTGGACGTTAGTAATGTTATCGCATGAGAAAATCCTATAGTCAATAGTTTGCTAGATAATGTAATATAAGCCCTCGACAGTATAATCGCGTATTTTAAACCAAGCGCATTGTTAGAATAGGGGAATACTTTGTAACAGTAAATTCCACGATAGTTTACCGTGTTGTAATAGATAAAACTAAAATTACCATAAAAACTATATATTAAAAAATTAATTTGTTTAACTATATTTATTTATGAATTTGATATCTATTTGATTATATATGTTGTCAGACATGTCAACATTAACTAAATAACTGTTGTGCATGTCAACAAATACTAGTAAATGTTCGCGTCGTGAGATGTTTGAAATAATTGATAACATTCACCAAAATGATCGGTAAATGCCAACATTCTCTGCCATGCGGTCATACACCTTAACATATATATATATATATATTAAAATTAAAACAGGAGTCTAGCAGAATAAATGAACTTTGTGACACAGTATTGTATTATTGTGAATGACTGCCACACGCGCAACTACGATCTCTCGACTCTTACCTTGGAATCGAGTAGGTAGGACAGCCATTCCATGAGCTGTGCATGTGTACAACTAACGTAATGCACACTACTTATATAAGTGTTTTTAATTTTAAATATATATGTTTAAATACATTTTAAACAACTCAACTCTGTTTTGTTTGAGTTGCACCACGATTCTTCATGGACCAAAAATTAAATAACATTGAAATAGGAAACACAAAATAATAATAAGGGTATTTTGACATAATATATTATATGCATATAGAGTCAAAAACATTGAGTACAGCTATAAGTCTCATAATAAATTTAATATTTTAGTATTATATTAACTTTTGTGTATTATATATTTCTTTCTAGGAGAAATTGGTAAGTATTTTTTGTGTTTGTTGACATATTCTTACTTTCTTTTTGTCTAGAATGACCACATTACAATACAAAAATTGTTGAGTAGGTATTTGTATTATACTTCAAACTAGAGCTTGTTCAGCACCTGTTCTTAAATAGTTGATTAACTATTTAACCTGGTTCAAACATAACCAAACCTTTAATTCCATTATATTGAAGCAATATAATAATAGTTATATTGATCATATTGAAAAACTACACACTCTGCACTCGATTTGTACAATTCCTGTCAGTTCAAGATATTATGAAAACAAACACTGTAATAAAACGAACGTTTTTCATTGTCCTGTTCAACTGGTTAGTATAGATCACTTCAGAACACTATTATATATTTATAATTCTGACACCAAACCATAGCATGGTTGGTAAAATGTGTGCTGAAATGTGTCTCCAATACGCTCATGTCCAATTATCATAAATCATTCTTGAATTGTTTTTATTATTTTATCAGTATTTCGATTTTTCGTTCTTAAGAGTGTTTTTTCTTCAGCTCTTTTAGCTAATAAACCTTACTTTTAGCACATCTGTTATTTACATCATTTTTAATTGTTGGGAATTTTGGAATTTTAGTTTGCCTTACATAATAAGTTAGGACAATTAGGTGATCCTTTAGTTAGTCGACTTTTTTTTAAATGCCAACTCTATCGGAGACTTGATTGTGATAGTGTGAGCAGAATATTATCAGATATATTGTGGACCCAGTCAATTTGGCGAAAATTCGATTTGATGCGTACTTAAACCTGATCTGTCCGATTAACCCAATGGCAACGAAAAAAATACAAATTCCTATTAAAAAACGAAGATAGTGTAAACTAATGTTAACTTGGGGGTAGATAGCGTTAAGGGCTAAGTGGTCGGGTATCTTAGTGTTAGAGCAATCGCCCGGCAAGTGAGAGACTCGCGTTAGATTCGCGGTCCGTTTGCTTGATTTTTGACGTTATTTCCCCTAGAGAAGTTAACAATAGTTTCAAGGAAAATTAGTTATTAATTAAGATAAACGTGCAAATTATATATCTATAAACATATTGTACGGTACTGCGACCCACGGGTTTCAAGGTAAATGCAACCTGACCTTTTTGTCCGTCAAATTATATGTTTGACTTTCTCTTATAACTCTTTGACTTGTAACATTGCGAGTTTTGTGGCTTAAGTTTGTATGTCTAATAGCTTTCATTTTAAAAACATACATTTTCCACCAAAACTTAAAACTCCTTAAAATATTAATTTATTTTTAGATCAATTTTTTATCAATTATTGATTGCTTTGAACTCATGATGAACTTATCAAAAAACTCTCTCTGCAATTTTTTCATTAATTTTCGGAATAAATCGTCTGTGAAATATGAACTAAGAAATGATAAATGAACTACTTTATATTATCATAGATGGATCTGTCTTAGGCGATAAGTGATTTGAGGGATGCAGTGATACAATGGACTATTGATCATTTTTATATATGTTACGGTAAAATTACAAATACCTGTAAAACCTAAGATTTACCTGTAAATCCAAATGATTTTTGTAGTTAAGACTTTTAGAAACAATATTTGATAAATCCTAGAATCTTAGAATAATCAATCGATGTTAGTTAATATCCGAAATTGTTTACCAATCGTCTTCGTCCCCCTGTAGTATAATTTATTTTTTTACAGCAGTACAATTATTTGTTTTGTGTAGGTTTGACTACTAAAATTTTTCTTATATGTCAAATTAAATGATACAATTTCTTATCTACACACCGATCAAACACATAATTAGAAGAACAAAAAGATCAGGTTGCCCGTAGCTATTTAAACCCACTGGGCACTGTGCAGTACAATATGTTATCTAAATACGATTTACAAGTAAAAATTGTTTTTTTGTCG
Source organism: Myzus persicae (assembly GCF_001856785.1). Classification (NCBI taxonomy): domain Eukaryota; kingdom Metazoa; phylum Arthropoda; class Insecta; order Hemiptera; family Aphididae; genus Myzus; species Myzus persicae. Next base: position 2,061 of record NW_019100811.1, on the reverse strand, counting down.
ATTTCAATCACTTAATATCAAAATTTTTAAAAATCCTTTCTTATTGCAAGATGAAATTATAATGTTAATCTATCCACAAAATTCCAGGTCGTTAGTTCTAATAGGTTCGGCTTTGCCTTGATTATGAATTAGGAAGAAATTTTTCTTTGTATTTATATGGATAACAAAACTGTGTAATATACCAGCCTGAAAATATTTTGAGCTTTTGGCTTTTAGTATTTAAAGAAATGAGTATATATGCATTAAACAATGTACTAGGTCTGATATAAGATCTGACTCATATTAATTAATTAGTAGTTAAAATATATTCCCACATATATAGGTACTACATATTGTATTTCATCTAGTTATATAGATGGCTGCTACAATATACGACTTACATTATTTTAAAATACAATTTTTTATTAAGTATTAAGTTTTATGTTACATGTTTTTCTTTGCAGACAGTAGTCGTAAGTATTTTTTATGTTTAGAAACCATGTTTGCTCAGAGCCTGTTCTTAAATAGTTGAATGCACTGATTCACAATTCAACCTAAGTCAAACATAATCTAACCTAAATTTCCATTTCAATAAAACCATATTATATAATTTAAATTATTATTAGATTGAGAATCGTTGCACTTCACAGTTGATTTGACGAATCTCACTAGTCCACGATATTAAGAATTTCAAATTCCCAAATGGAATGCCCGGAAAAATAACATTGTTGCAAATATTTTGCGGTTTTGGTTTTTAATATATAAAGCTATGAGTATATATGTATTATACATGATATGAGAACTGATATTATGGTATGACCCATATTATTTAATTAGGTGTTAAAATATATTCCCACATTTATGGTTACTCCATATTGTATATTTTACATGTATATCGATGGCTACTGCAATCAACGACATAAATTATTTTAAAATAATCTTAAAAATATCAAAAATACAATCTCACAATTTTTTTCGTAGTCTTTTTCATCTGAAATGTTGATAAAATTGTATGTTAGAATGAAAAAAAAATTATTTTTATTAGTTTATTGTGATTCCAAAAATATTCGTTGGGACATGAAACTTTTTGCTTAAATGTATAATATGGTATATTATAATTTACTTTACCTTACAAAAAAACTTTTCTAAATATTTAGATTAGGTAAAGTATTTAGCATTTACACCATACACCTATTCACGTAGTTCTTTATATATCAAAAATTCATCAACATTCAAATCGGAAACACTCTAAATAATAATTGTATTTTTACTTATGCACATAGTCAATATTTGTAATATCCACACAGAATTCATGCATTTCCATTAGCGGTAAAGAAAACATAAGGGATCAATCACATTGAATACAACAATAAATTTCATAATACTTTAAAAATTTTAATTTTGTATTAACATTGATGTATCATAATATATATTTTTACAGAAAATAGAGGTAAGTGTTTTTTATGTTTATTGCCATATTTCTACCTTCCCTTCTCCTGTAAAGATCAGATGACTATTCAAAAATTGTTGTGCTGTTATTTGTATCCTACTTTAATCGGGTGTTGCTAAAGAACATGTTCTTACATTTTTGAATGTTTTAATTAACTATTAAACCTTATTCAAACATGACCTCACCAGGAGTTCCATTGTAAAAATAAAATATGGTTTGGATATTTTATTAATTTAAATGCCTACACGGAAAAAAAAAATTGTTACTACACCTATTTATTTGGTTATCATAGCCCCTAAATTAGCGTTAACATAGCGACAGCTATTCAATATGTTGTAAGTACCATTTCAATTAAGTTAAACCTAACCCCTGTAGTTTAGTTGATTATAACTAAGTCGTTTAGTTGATAATAACTAATTCGTTTAGTTGATTATAACTAAGTCGTTTAGTTGTGAGCATTATTGATATAGCTATTGCTACTATTAATATTCAGTACTAAATACTTATTATTATGGTTACACAAACTTCTTACTTAGTTGTTTTGTGACTATGTTGTATTGTAGTTTTTAACTTGTTGTATAGTTACTACTAACAAACCATATAACCCCAGTAACTACTGTTATTTATAGTAG
>NW_019100810.1:11218-26767 GCF_001856785.1 Myzus persicae | reverse complement strand
CGACGGACTTCCTCCGTACAGGCTGACGTTGGTGGTCGGTTCCGTGGTCATGCTGCTGCGGAACCTCGATCCGAAAATCAGACTGTGCAACGGAACAAGGTTAGTGGTTACGGAACTGAGGCGCAATAACTTCAAAGCGAGGTTGTTGGCGGACGCGGGGGAAGGGCAGGACGACATCGTCATCCCCAGGATTCCTCTGTCGTCCAGCGGAGACTACGACCTGCCCTTCACCATGCGTCGGGTTCAGTTTCCGGTGAGACTTTCGTTCGCGATGACGATCAACAAGTCTCAGGGTCATACTTTTGGTCTAAGATTTGAATATTCTTAGTTGATGACATAAATCATAATACATTTAGTTCATATATTCTACGTATAATTTTGGTGTAAAATTCAAATATATTCTATACGTCATGTATATATATATTATATATATACCCAACTCAAATAATTAATTGTAAAATATCATCATAAATTCATTTTTACCTTCATCTTACCATAGAAAATAAGAATGACAATCCAAAAAAAATAAGGTAAACGTAAACTAAATAGTACAATTTTGTAAAATCTACTCATGAGCTCGACTCAAAATTGTTTTTTGGAATAAATAATAGGATTACTGAATGATGGTCAATGAATAATAAAATAACATAATATTGATATTACATTGCTAAAATATGTATTATTTAAAAACTATAAAAATACGCCTTAATGACAATTCAAAATAAAAGAACATAATAATATACTATTAATATTAGTATAGTACATAGTTAAAAAAAATGTATTATTTAAAAATTATAAAAAATATGCCTTGATAACAATAAAAAATGAAAAAAACATAACAAATATACTACTGATATAAGTATAAACATAGTAAAAATGAATTATTAAAAAATTATAAAAATGAGCCTTGATAATAATTCAAAATAAAATAATATAATAATATACTATTAATATTAATATAGTACATAGTTAAAATATTATTTAAAAATTATAAAAATACGCCTTGATGACAATTCAAAATAAAAGAACATAATAATAATATACTATTAATATTAGTATATTACATTGCTTAAATATATATTATTTAAAAATTATTTACGCCTAGGGGCTTGTTTTAGCCAATCACTAATGCATCCTTTTATAAGTGGAACTGACTCTTCAGGGAAGAAGTATTTTACAGAATCTGCAACACATAATACAGTAATACAGTAAAAATAAAAACTAAACAAATATTTAATGACTGAGTAAGTTAATAAAAAACAATTAAATAATGTAGGTACTTTAAACAAAAATCAATAGTAAATATTATCGTAGAATCATGTAGAACCACAATTCAATAAGGAATAGGTAATAAAATCAAACTTAACAAAATAATAGTTTTAAATTTTTAATTACCTATTTTATTTAAAAGCAAGAAAGGTAAGTAAGAGTAAATGTTGCGTATACAGATTATTTATTAGGTGTGTTAGTTTTACAATGATGTGTGTTTTTTTTGTGTCTGTCAGTAACATTTTGGGTACCGTAAAAATGCTCAGATTTTTGAGATCAGTGTCTTTTCTGATATTTTCCTTAAATCGCACCAATCACCTTAAATATAACTGTTTATTTTTATAAACTGTTACTTTTATTTGTTTTTTCAGTGTTTGATGCATTTTTAAGAAAAATAATATTTTTTGCATATAAAAGATTATTTTGATTGAAATTATAGAGCATAAAAGCATCTTATTTTCAAGATTTTAAGCGCATATATATCTCTAATCATAACGCATAAAACTCACCGATTAATATCTTGTATAGATCCATGCGCACAAAAGGTAGTTTTTCACCTCTCCTACCAGCCATATTCAGACTTTCGGCCACTCTATTCTCCATCAGTATCCTCATCATTTCATAAGTGGTACGTCTGGTATCAAAACATTTACCCTTGCGTTTTAATAACTGTGCCTAATAATAGTAATTAAATAAGATTATAAGGTTCTCGCAAGTAATAAAATAATTAAAACATACTAAAATTTGTTTTTGCTTCTCATTGGACTCCAATTTATGTAGGTCGTCAAGGTTTGAAACTGGAACTTTTAAATTTGATCTGAAAGGAACCTTCTCTTGTGATTGAGTAGCACTATGATTGGCACGATCAGTTGGCAATATAAGTAACTCTTGGTTTTTGACTATATCAACCTTAATTTTTTTAATACTTTTTTTTATTTCAGTAATATCATTAGCCACTAAATAGGAAGAAATACAAACTAAGTAATTAATAAAAACACAGTATGAATATATTTTACCATCTTTAACCACATGTCCAATAAACATTAACATTTTTCCCATATACACATTATCATTGTCAATGAATTCATTATCAGTCGCTGAAAGTTAATAACAAAGTTATACACAATTACTAACTAGTATGAATACTACATTAACTGCAGTGTTTACCTGAAGGAATCTGCTGGTTTTGGTGATGAGCAAATTGATGATATGCAGTTGTTGTGTTTTGTCTTTTTCTACTATAGGATAAATACAAATATCTATAATATAATGCAAGTAAACACAGTTAAATTTCAAGTAAATTTCTATTAATGGTAAAATTTACTTGGAGATGTCTGATGGTTTAGATGAATATCTTCATTGTTTTGTGTGAATTGATTATGTTCAGTATTTTGTGACAATGGTTCACAGTTATTTACATTCATAGGCTTTAAATAATGTAGGACATCATCGTTAAGTTCAAAAAAATCAGGTGAATTGTTAGACCCCATGAAATCAAAATCAACTTCAACAATAAAATATAAATTTGATTAATATTAAGAAGCAACAAAGTATAACAATTCCACTAATATAAATTATATAGGTACCTGTAGGTCTAGGAGCATCAAGAAAATTGTCAATTAAATTACTTTTGAATAAGTTTTTTTTTGAACTAATTTTAATATTTTCAGTGTCTTCATGGTCACTTGAAGATTCAAAATGTTTTTTTTTAATCCGCTTCCTTTTTTTGTTTTCAGTAATATCAATCTCAGAAGTTGTACTAGTGTAACAAAAAAGGGATACTTTTTTGTTTTGCTTCAGAATATGTCTTTTATTAAATTATGCAACTTTAAATAAAACATTAAATTATGCAACTTAATTTACAGATTATTTGTGCAACTTTGGTATAAATAGCAAACCGTAAAATTTCCTAGGAACACATTTGTGTTTTTCCCAAGAATCTGCCGGCCGTTTTTGGGAAGCTATATATTTTGAAGCATTTATGCTACCAGGCCATCGACATACAAAACACTTTGATTGGAGATCAACGACAATCAAGCTACAAGGTACAAATTCTGTGACATCAGCTTCATCCACAAATTCAATAATTACAAATTTTTTAACTTTTAAACTTTCTGACACGACTAAAAAATTAGCTGTAAGTATGAATCTAAATCAAGAAAAATTAAATACAATAATAAATTATATATAATTACCTAATTATTAAATGGTATTTACAAGAGGATATAGAACAGGGATGGCAAATCCATGGCACACGAAAAATCAAAATATTTATATATATATATATTATTTTAATTTTTAATAATGATAAAAAAACATAATGTATATACTAATATCTACAGATAAAATTAAATAATCGTTAATGACCGATAAATAGGCTTATGCTCATAAGTCATGATCATTAATACGTACTTCAGATTCCATGTACCTCTTTTCATAATTTAATAGCACACTCGAAAAAAAAAAGAATAAAAAGGTACTTTATGGCACATATCATCAAAATAATTTGCCACCTCTGATATAGTACAATGATTAATTTACCTGTCATGTTTAAAACGGTGCACATTTCTTTGTCCCAGTGATTTTGAGCCTTTTCATACTGTTGTATGTTTTTAAATGAAAAAGATGGTGGGCAGTACCATTGATATGTTTGCCCAATTACTGGCAAATCATCATTACATATTAGGAATTGCTTAGGTATTGTTGATATTTGACCATTGTCCGAGACAACAATGATATACAATTGATTAGATTTTGACATGCTATATAAATATAATTAATAACAAATTAGAAAAATATTTAAAATAATTAATTATCAAAATATCGAGGAGCTACTAAATTAATCTTTCTAACACTCATCTGATAAACTCACTCATTCAGCTGTGTGGAGTAAGGCACAAACATAAAAAGTTTCTGGTGCTTCTGTAAGAGGAAAATAGCAAGCTTTATATTGGATGTCTTCAATATTGAAAAGTTGAACTGTGGTTGATAATTTGCTACATTGATACGTGCCAATATATGTAGAAGGGCAAAAAGAGTCATATAAAGAAATTGTGTTTTTAAACGTTAAGCATACCATGTATATTTCACCATTTCTATTTAATATATTTTTAACAAGGCATTTTATATTTGAAGACATGATAACACAGTAATCTTTTTTACTACTTCTACGTTTGGAGTTTTGAACTCTGATTGTAAAGTTTTCTAAGATGACAGTTGAATACTGAGATACAGATTCGGATAACATATTGCTAGGTAGAGGCCCTAGAAAATGATGACCATCAACAGATGGATACATAGGCTGTTCTAAATTGGAAATATGACATTCACGTTCTTCTTTTATCCGGTTATATAATTGAACCAAAGGATTATGGCCAGGTTGAATAATTTTTTTTATGTGTTGTAAGTAGTTTTCATAAGGAAAAGCCGAAAAATTGTCAAGTTTGCCATACTTTTTAGCATCATTTGCCAAATGTATGATTGAGTGAATATTATAAGAAACATTTCCACAACCATAAACCAAAGAAAAAGTTTTTAAAAAATGTTTTGCTAAGGTTTCAGCATAGTTATTTCGACTATAAACTGTTTTACTACATGTTAATATTCGCATAAAAATATTGAAAATCATACAATTTTTGTAAGCCGGTAAACAAATAATATTTTTAAATAGATAAGGACCTGTATAAAACATAATTTGACGTAACTCTGTACTTTTAAAAGTGTTGAACTCATTTAAATCATGTGGTACCCTAACAAAATCAGAACTTATCCATTTTGAAATTACTATCATACGTTGATTTATAAGAACTATTTGATCTTTAGACAATCGAATGGAACCATAGGAATTTGGGACATTAGTACCTCTGACCATACAACGAATAATTTTTTTCATGATCCCCAGAAGGCATAAGTGCATATAATCTAGTGGTATACATGAAACCAGTCCAAGGCCAGTAAGTTTTAATAAAGGTGACATTCCAAGATGGTGTTCTTCATTTGATTGTAGTACAAACGACTCATCAGTACGCAATTGAGCTGTACCTTTTGGAAAGCATACACTACCAGATAAATATTCCCCTTCTTCAATACACTTCTCACATCCAAAATAACCAGAAAATGATTTAATTTGTTTCAAAAACGCACGAGCTGGTGCATCTGCTATTAAACCTTTTCTTTGTACATTTAACAAAGTACTATTGTTTACTTCTACACCAAAATTCATTATATTTAACAGTTCACATATAAAAGGTGAAAGATATTCATCAACGTTTTGGGGCTTTTTTGCTCCATAATAGGCACCAACTATAAACGGTTTAACAGCATCCTTAACACAGACACCACATAGTATTGGCCAGAGGGATTTTCCTTTTTTGAAAATAGGTAATCCGTCAATATTAAACCATAATTCTAAAATGTTAAGTTGTCTAACATATGGATTCAAATTATATAAGTTAATTAATCCTGTCATAATACCAAAATGAATATATTCACCTCCCTCGATGGTTGATATGGCAATATCACCTGACCGAGGAGTAAATAATAGTGTTCTCGAATCCATTGGAAGTGATCGCAAATATTCTATACTATCAACTGATTTTAATAGTTTAAGTAGTTTTGTTGCATTACTTCTAGCTAGCCTTGCAGATATTATAAACGATGCTAATTCAAATTGAAACAAATGGGAATTATTATCATTTGACGTGCTCTTATAAGAGTTAGTAGCAATATTAGAATTGAGACAAGGTACATTTTCCATATTTTGTGAACTACAATTAGATTGATTATTAACTAACATGGTTTCAAACGAAAAATTATTCAACACAACAGATTGATTATTAGATGTAGAAACAATGTCATCTGAAGTAGAGACAAAGGTAAAAGGAGAATCATTATGGGCAATAGCATTAGAAGAAATAGTATTGAAAATATTAGTTTTATTGACAAATTTTGATTTGTTAGCCCTGCGTCTCTGAGAACCTTTAGATAAACTCCAATTTGGTTTATAAGGGAACTTAGGCATATTATCTGAAAAAAAATGAAATAGCTCAGCGTAAATGCCTACTGAACTATATAAAAAACTACAACTATTCCTATATATTATATTGTATACATTTATATATTAAGATATGTGTTATACAACAACTACATTGTATTACTATATCATGATAAAATTAATTATGTATAATACCATAATGTACAACTGTAATTTATCTATTAGTAAGTAAATTAACTAAAGAATAAAGCAAGGACTTTGATGCACTAAAAATTCATCAAATATGTATTAAAAAAATATTGACTTATGAATCAAACAATTAAAAATAAGCAGTAGGTATAAATATTGTACATAATAATTAATCGTGAACTAAAATTTTAGTAAATTAGATGGATTATGCAAGTATATTAATGATATACCAACTAAAAAATAAGATATAAAAACCAGTCTCAATCGTTTTTATGTCAAATTCACAGCTTAATTAAAAAATTTTTGACCAAGATTCACGAAAGTAAATATTTACTGAAGTGTTTGATTTTCCATAGAAACTTTAAAAATATGCACTAAAAAGTAAAAACTTAAAATACTCAATGCTATTATAATCATCAAAAATACTATAGTATTTATAAAGTAATGCATAAAAATCCTTACTTTAGTAATAACCGTATTGAAATAAAAATACTTACATAAGTTAAAGGTAAGCCAGTGACGACAGATATATAGGTGATACACGATAAAGGGACGTGAGCGTCCGCTGCGTACAGAGTCAAATTATTTGGTAAAGCGGAAAACACATAAATAAAATTGTTGTAATATTATAATGAACACTAGACGGTACTACAGCAAAGGCAGTAGACTGTTTGGTAGACTGTTGTACTATACAACTACAATTATAACTACTGTAGACGACAGGAGGTTTTTACAAAAGTATATAAAACCACATAGATGTTTCTATAATGCTAATCGCCAATCGCCAATAATAAGCACGCCGTGTAGTATCGTTAATATTCTGTGGTATCGCATTATCGCGCCTTCGTTCGTAAACCACCGCCGCCGTCATTGCAGCCGACCGTTTGGGTTTTGTTTATATTTGATCTATATTTAGTTAATCATTTTACTATTTTCACATTGAACGACAATTTATTCATTATTATTAATTATAGTTATAATTTTTAATTAATCAATATTATTAAAAATATATACAATGACCGCGGATAATGCGGATTAATATAATATTAATATATTTATCTGTGGCCATGACTATATACTATTAAAAATATTTAAATATACCATGTCTATAATACTACTATATATAGCTAGTAGTAAATATATTAATATTATTTATATCAAATATATATGACCATATTTTATAATATTATGTTTATGCATACCTAATGAATGTACGATCAGCATTGAAAAACGTCAATATGGTACGTTTAACTATAAATATTGATATGAATATATAACTATATATATTATTAGACAAAGTACGTCAACTCGTCTGTGAACTGTAAATGTAAAATGTACGCAACTCTTTAACGAACATCGGCGTAACTTCGACTAACCAATTATAAACGTAAGATCAGTGTAAAATATACGTATTTGTAGCACGAGAAATATACGGGTATACGTCCACGTACCTTATATCAAAAATATACGAAACTCTTTTCACCAACATCGGCGTAACTTCGACTAACCAATTATAAACGTAAGATCAATGTTGAATATGCGTATTTATAGCACGAGAAATATACGAATATACGTCCACGTACCTTAAACCTAAAATAAACTTATCTTTTCGTATATTATACATATATCACACGAGTATTAACTACGTATAAGTGTAAACCAAAAATGCTCTTAATATAAACATAGATTATACGGACTGTGTTCACTGGGATATTATTGTTAACAATAATTATATCAATTTTTTTTAAAAGGCGAATGGGCATTTATTGATAATGATAGACTATTATTGAAGGACAATGGTCCAGAGGCGTCTGAAAGAATAGTTATGTTTGCAACAGATGATCAATTGAGACTACTAACAGCATCAGACACCTGGTATCTAGACGGAAATTTCGGATTGTCTCCAAAATTTTTCTTACAATTATACGTAGTACGGATAAAAAAAATAATATATTTTTCACTTCAATTTATTGTATTTTACAAAGAAAAAATAAACAAACACATGTGGAAATGTTTCAAATTATAATGGATGAATGTGCTAAACGAAATTTATATCCCGACCACAAATACTTACACCTTGACTTCGAAAGTGCAGTTATTGAAGTAGCAAAAGAAGTAATTGGTAATCATATAAATGTAAGAGGCTGCTTCTATCATTTGTGTCAATCAACCTTCCGTAAAGTACAAGAACTGGTACTTGCCACAATGTACAAAAGAGATGAAGAATTTCGGAAACATTGTGGAATGGTTGATGCACTTTCATTCCTTCCTTTGCAACTCGTAGAAGAAGGTATGACGTATTTAAAAAACAATTTACCCGAAAATCTCATGGATCTATTAGATTATTTTGATGCATACTACGTTAGTGGAAAATATCGAAGAATTGGAAATGAAGAAAATAATATTAGGTTTCGAAAACTATCACCAATGTACCCACCAGCTGTATGGAATGTAAATGAATCTACCCTCAATGACTGTATCAGAACCAACAACATTGTTGAAGGATGGAACAATAGGTTCTCAAAACTAGTTGGTCAAAAACATCCCACAATTTGGAAACTGATAAGAAAAATTAAAAATGAAATCAACGCCGATCTAGCTAAGTTAGCAATAGATGCTTTAGGTGAACCTGAAGAGAGCAGGACAAAAAGAGGCCACAATAAATCTGTAAACATCCGTCTAAAAGAATTAGTCAAAAGACAAAATGAAGACAACATAACCATTGGGGAATTTTTGACAGCTGTGAGTAATAACATACGCAAGAGAACCGATTAACTTTTTATTATATACATGGATATTATTTTTATTTTATGCGCAGTGTGATATTTTATATTTTTACCATTGTTCATTATTATCATAATTTTATTATTTTTAATTTTTTAATTTTTTAATTTTTGACAGCTGTGAGTAATAACACACGCAATAGAACCGATTAACTTTTTATTATATGTATAGATATTATTTTTATTTATTATTAATTATTATTTTAGACATCTCTTTGTTCATTATTATCATAATTATTTTTAATTTTTGCGTAATCTAGCTGTGTGATCAAAATAATATTATACCTCATAGTTATCATTCAAATTTTATATATTTTTATTATTATTAATTATTATTTTAGACAGCTGTATCCAACAATTAGGTATAACTTTGGGGATTTTTTTCCGGGGGTTTTTTTTCCTATGGATTTTTTTTCCGGGAAATTTTTATCCGGGGATTTTTTTTCCTAGATTCCGTAAGTAGTACCTATATTATAAACAAATTTGATAAAATGTAGTTATTAATTTAATTATCCTCACTTTATCATATACAGTATATTTAATTTATTTAATACTAATGAAAATAAACTATTGAAGACTTGTGACATTCTAGCTGATTTTGAAACCACTCATATTTCACAACTAGAACCTTCCAAACAAAATGAAAGCATGTTGATACAAAATAAAGAAAATATGAACGATAATTTAGAATTTTCAATTGGCGAGGAATGCGAATCTACATATGTTTATGATGGTATAGTATAATATTATTAAATTGGGGGACGAGGTGACCGAGTGGTCTGACGCGTCCGCTACGACGCTGCCGGTCGCGGTTCGCTCCTCGTCCACCGGACGGCATTTTTCTCCAGACAAGTCGCGGTGACCGGAGAACAAGTGCCGCCATCCCCCAACCGGGCATGGCAGAAACCTACGGGTGCCCAATAGAAATTCTGCCAAAACAAAAACACACGTGCCCCCCCCCCCTACAGTCCCAAACCCTACAGTACCACACAACCTACAGCTAATGGCCTCAGTTGCCGAAGCTTACATAAAAAAAAATTATTAAAATAATAAATATTTTAATTAATATCTAAAACATAAAAATGCCAAAATAAAAAAAAAACTGTAAAAAATAAAAAAGAGAACAATCAAATAATAGACGACAATTTGATACATAAAACCCATAATGCCTACACATAACTGCTAAGTACATCTCTGTGTACATCATGGACTCCGTTTGCATTAACAAAACTGTTGAGATCAACTGGAAAAAATAATAAATTATCAAGTAAGTTATTTCATTTAAATATTATTAAAATATTAATTCTATTGGTATCTAAAATATATTTTTATGTCTAGCCAAATTAAAAAAAAATGAATTCATTAGCCAGTGAGAAGTTTACAATTTTAGCTGAAAAGAAGTTAGAATTGGTAGATATGCAAATTTCTTTTTTAAAAGAAAACATGAACTTAAACTTGCATCATTAGAACTATAAATCGTTAATAAAAAACAAAAGTTATGAATAGAATAATTGTCTATATGCCCTGGCTATTTTATCTACTCTGTTTCATTATTAGCGTTATATATTTATTAAATTTAATTTTTTTGTAAACTTTGTTAAAATTAATGCTAACCATGAGTTGTTATAAGTTGCATTTTTATTTTATCTAAGTCATTCTTAAATTAATTATAATCAAAATAATTTTTATAAGCTACATTTTTATTTTATTATAGTCATTGTTATTAACTACCTATGCAATATATTGTAATATTGACAAATATTAAAAGGCTCATTAATGAAATTTTTTAAAAAACTACAGTGATTATCCTCAGATGAATAACAGTAAACTATTTTAGATTAATTATAGACTTATTTTATTACAAAATTATTTATTTACATAAGTATGAAGTTTTCATTGTATTTATAATATTCACAATATGGTTAGTTTAAAAATGGAAAATATTCTTCTTTTAATTCCTTCCTTGCATTTCCTGGTTCATGATGTTCTCTTACACTAAATTCTTCATTTAGCAGTAAATTCATATTCAATAGTTAAGGTGGTTCTAAATCATTATCATCACAAGCCACGTTGTGTTAAACACAACAAGCAACTATTACAGCTTGGGTGGTTTCTAGTTTTAAGCGTGATCCAAAAGACAGGACAAGAAATCTTCGCTTTAGCACTCCGTACGATCTTTCCACTGGATTCCTGGTCCTAATAATGGATTCGTTGTACAACTCTTCAATGTCATTACTAATATTCAAGTAGGGAGTGACAACATATTGTGTATTTGCATATATACTGTCAGCCACAAGTAAACTGTTTTTCCAATAACCATTGACCAACTTATTATAAATACGTGATTTTTTGAAAATAGTTTGATCGTAGTAGTATGTGTTTGGGGAGTTTGGCTTCATTTTTACAGGGAGATGAAAAAATGATCCTTGAGCTATGTTACACAATACTTTTATAGAGCACACGTTTTTTTGATCGATGAGCTTCATGCATTGGTTTATAGGCTTGTTTTTCAAACCCAAAGACAGATGCCATACTGTTTGGAATATTTAACTTTAGTATCCCATTACATTTAATGTACGTTCTAAAATCTATGTGATCAATAGTTACATTAAAGAATAGCTGTGTTTTATATTCGTTATTAAAGTGAAATAACTCTTTTGAAATTTTATTGTTAATATCTTCTATTTCATAACATCCTTCTTCCAAAATAAATTCAAACGATTTATATTTATGTTTATTATTTGATGAAGGAATTGGAACTATCTCCAGTCGGTTATTAGTCGAATTTATATTTGGAAATGAATTACGTGTTTGTAAACATAATAAAGCTATTTCCGAATCATCGTAAACGATTAAAGACGGAAAATAATTTGTAGATAATATAGCTGTATTTCCGGTCAAACTTAATGTCACAGATTCATACATTGTAAAAATTTAAGGCATAAATGACCGCAATTAAATGTATTGAAATCTTGATAATTAGAATAGTTATATACTATTTTATACTCGTGAAAATAATGTTGTAATTCAATTGGCGGGGGTAAATCACCAAAGCTGTCAAAATATACAACTTTATCCTTATTTTTATGAAACGCTACCCAATGACTTCCTTCACCTGAAGATACATCCAAGTTTAAAATACCACATTCAATTGCAAACGGTTTTTTAGGTAAGTTATCACGTGAAAAGACACCACGGAAATGATTGATTTTTAACTTTCTAACACAATTTATAATATCTTGAGACGAAAGTGATCTGTCAGGTAGCGAATTCACTAGTTTTTTTTTCTTGATGCATTATTGACTAAATTTAAACCACTATCTTTTTTACTTTTCGAATTTTGAATCGCATTATACACATTAGCACCTCCAGATATCAAACTACCAAGTGCCGACAATCCTGCAAATATGGCATTAAGGGAATTGTACCTCCTGATTGTCCCGGTGTCAAGATCATCATTCTTTTACCAACATTTTTTTTTATCATTCTTTTTTTCTTTGCTGCTAGTATACCTTTTATTTTTATTTTTGTTACACATTTCCGCTTACCTTTACAGCGCATACGTATTTTTCTTCTAGCTTTCATTACGTTAATTACTATGTTACTATTTTTTTTTTACACTTTATCAGCTTTATGATTATCGTTTAAATTGTTGACTATTTATAAGAAAGTTTACAAGTCATTAAACAGTATTGACCGATTTACACTTGTGAGTTGAACGCATAAAATATAACTGATTACAAAGTACAAATTCTAGAGTATTTATATGAAAAAATGGATTTTACTGAACAGAAAGATAAATTAGATATTATAAATGTAGATGTTCAGTTAGTAAAAAAACCTTTAAAACATGGATCATTATTTCCTGATTCTATACGAGCTATACTAGTTGGTCCTAGTGCATCAGGAAAATCCAATATAATGTACAATCTGATCACACATGAAAACGGGTTAAGATTTGAAAATATTTATTTATACTCTAAAACCTCAAATCAGGAAAAATAATAGATGATATACAAGGTGCTAATTTTTTCATATTTACAAGTGGTGATAAAGTTATAAAACCAAACTTGAATTTATCATTATTTTATATAAACCTCAATAATTTATAGTTAATGTGATGATTTATATTTTTAATAAATTATTTATACAATTAAATTATTTGGTATTTTATTTTATTATTTTTAATTAATTTTCGTTTCGGATCTGATGAAAATCGACCCAATATATCCCGTACAACGTCATTCATTTTGATTGCAATATTTGTATCTTCTGTATCCCGATTCATAGTGTACAATTTTATACTGGCCTTCGCATGTTTCCATCTAGTATAAAAAAAATTATTTAATATTCATAATAATATTATGTTTATTTATTTAATCATGTTATAGTCAAATATCAACAATTCAATCCTTGAGCTCATTATTTTAATTAGAAATTTCATTCACTCGTGATGCATAATGTTAGGTGTAGGTTAATTTCTAATAATGAATCTGTCAGGTAATACATTTCTGCATTGATGATATTTAACTATGTATTATATATTTAATCATAGTTTTTTTTTTTTTTTTACTAACCTTTCAGCTGACGGAATATCTTCAATCGTTTTGACTTTGTAGTGTTGAATAACCCAGTAGTTCTCACGGCTCACACTTTGGTGCAATAGGACACTGGAAAGTAAATGAATTATTTCCCTCCATCATTGTTAAAGAATTGCTTGCGTTATTTTCAAAACTTCCTTTCGAAATTAATTCGGCAAAAATATCCTTGTATGATTCTGTGTGCTAATATATAGAATAAAGTTACATTTCAATTTATATTTAAAGAGTGTGATGTGTGTATGTGTGTGTGTACGTGAGTGTAATATTGAAGAAATAATATAATATTAATTATTACCTTTCCTGCTGTCTTTGTCTTTTTGATATTGGCTTTTTTTTCTACATCATTTTTTCTTTTATTACTGCTTGCTTTGACAGGTTTTGCGATAGATATACTTTCAATTTCATGCTATTATTTAATAAAATTACAATACCTACTATTAATATAATAATTATCAAATAATGATTTGTATTACACACACACACACATACATAGGTATTATACTGCACTACTGTACAAACATACTTACATCTTCGTTTGAAGAGCTTCGGCAGATGCATTTGTATAGTAAGACATTGTGTTTTTTTTATAACTTAAATAAAAAAATGTTAAAGATGTTAGATTTTTAATATATCAGATTTTTTTTTTTTAAATAATTACCTGATCAAATGTATTTCTACGGTGTGAAGCTACAACACACACAGTCCTAGTGAATACAATGTAGAGATTTAACACTAACTATAATCATTGTCTGCTGGGTGATTATATACAGAGTAAAAAGCTATAAATAAAATAAATGTAGTGTCGTCATTTTGTTTTTAGGCTTTTCACATTTGTGTTTAGAGGTCGTTTGTTCTGATGTACTATGATAATCATTGATTTGTATCAATTTTTATTTTGCATAATTGCTAATTTTTCTATACACAATATTACTAATTCTTTATAAAAAACATAAAGTCCTAAGTTCGGTATTAGTACAGCATCACAGAACATCACGCCATCGGATCACACCACTAATATCTATATCTTATTGGCAAGTTTTGAACTAGTAAGGTACAATACGTAAATCATCTTATCCATAATCACTTTAAATTCTATATAATTGTATTACTATTTTGCATAGAACCTTATAGTTTGTCAGAATATCGTCTAGCGTACTTGTGTGGTCGCGGACTTTATTACAGTTTCATCGTCGCTTGCACACGACTGTCTTCCTAGTTTTTGTAAGTCATACAAAATTCAATAATAATTTATACTTAGTTAAATAATCAGTTAATTGTGTCAATTCATTTTTAACTATTTTACGTCTTAACGTACTTTGTTCGGTGATTCGTGCAGTAATCAAGTGGTTATACCACAACATGTAAGTTATGTATAAAATAAAAATATAATTGATTATAAATAAATATGATCTTTAAATTATCAAATTTCAGTGAAATATAAATCAGATGATTTAATATACTAAATTAAATATATCGAAGTAATACTAATGTTGTAATTAAATGATGTAAATTTGCAGGGAAAAAACGAGAAATACAATAATTATAATCGATTTTGAATTCACCAACTATCAACGTACCGACTTAATACTTATTTCTGCAGCTATATCACAGACTCACATAAAATCTAAAATTATACGCATGCGAGGTCGACCTTTAATAATATCACCTGACGGAAGAATACAATTAATGAATAATTATTCATATATAAAAACTA
>NW_019100810.1:0-10801 GCF_001856785.1 Myzus persicae | reverse complement strand
ATATTTTAAAGATGAATTAAAATCTGAAATTTTATTAGAATTTATTACTTTACGTCCTAAACTATATGCATACAAAACAAATACAAAAGAAGTAAAAAAAGCTAAGGGTGTAAAAAAGTATGTAATTGATAAACACATGAAATTTAACGAATATTTAGACATATTAAATGCTTATACTAACAATTCCTCTAGTTCTAGTAAAAAATTATGTAAAACTATGAATTTTATACAATCAAAAAACCATATTGTTTATTCTAAATCTGTGGATAAAATTGTGAATCATTATCTGATGTAATATTATTTTCTGAGATATAAAACTCGTCGTTATCATTTATTCCTTTATAAACATCTTCATCAATTACCACGTCCAAGGCGATTTCACCAGTTGCTATACATTCCGATAAGGTTATTCGAGCGATTTCAGATGGCGATGGCTGTTAATTACTAATATTAACACCGTCCATTTATGACAATGCTATTGTTAGTATCATATTGAGTTTTCTTTCAAATTCTATCATATTAGTAGATTTTATTAAAAGTCCGACACATCTTGCATAAAAATCTTTAACTTCTTTTCGATCATTCAAACATTTCCATCTGCAAATCATGTGTATAATGTGAGCTACATCTATTCTTATAAAAGTTTTTGGTAATATTGTTACATGGTTACACAGATAACTGAAACAGCTATTTATGTAATCTCTTATTGTTTGTTGATTGCAGTATGCTCTGGATATAGCTCCTCATAGAGCCTTGGAGTAATCACACACAATCTCATTTGGAACTTGCATACCACAATCCATAAAACATCGGAGCCATGAATAAATACTAGTTATATTTTGTCTCTCTGATAACTGCTGGGAAATAGGAACAGTTTTTCCATTCATTTCTACTACTATTTGATAAAGAAAAATATGTGAAGACTATATTTTATTTTGGGTACGTATTATTGGTAACACCAATGAACCGGTTGCATCAATGTACTGTGTCGTCCATTTTGTTCTAATATACGTTTTGTATATATGCTCTTGAGTGGGTGTCCAATAATGAACGAAAAATGGGTCGAATCCGATATTTTGTATTGCACCCTGATGTTCGTTGGAATATTTCAAATTACCTATGCTAAATATAGGATTATTTTCATTTGATATCCCTAGTTCAAGATTTGTAGCTTGCTGCTTCACCTTGCGTAAAACTGAACTAGAATATAAGTTAGACGGTTTGACATCACCATAATCCATTGTTTTATCAGCTGCATTACGACGCCATTGTGATGGATTAATACTAATTAAATCTTTGCCTACTTCATTTCTTTTAAAGCCTTTTAAAAATCTTTTTTTTGTATGTGGGATATCTTTTGTATCAATAGTTAAGATACTTAAAATAACATCGGAATTTGATTTAGGTAACTCATCAATATTTCCAAACTTCATAGCAAGACATTCTGTACATTTACTTTTAAACGATATATAGTCATGTGTCACTTTATGGTAAGAAATCGTATAGCACCATGGTAATTTATGTTGGTCCCAGAGTGCATCAAAAAATACATCAGTCCAACCATTTTGTAGACGTCTAACAAGTTTTTTTCCTTTCTTAGTACGAAACTTTTTTTCTTTCGGTTCAATATTTTTAAATATTTCATAAGGAATTACGACTTTAAACGATTTTGTGTGTTTATCTTTTCGATTAATAGCATTTTTATACTTTAATAACTCTGTTTCACCATCTGATGTCGATGAAGAAATAAAAACATTATCATCTGATATCTGTTCAACTATATTAGGCACTTCGTTGAAACCTAATTTTCTAATTTTGTACGGATACTGGTTAGAATATTGTACCTATTTTCTTTGACCAATGTGTATAAGTATGCCGAAGTTATACATTTCTGACCATCTACTGCACTGCTATTTATATTATCTGTGACTGATTTCCAAATTTTAGAAGACCAAGCTGGTAATTCATCGGCATTATTTAGAAAAGAAGGATGATCTAAGATTTTAGTTATTATTACGTCAACTTGTTAAAATAGCAAATGATGATGTATCCGACACATTTATATTGTTAACACTGCCATTAATGTATCAAGTTATCATCCTAAAATTATCGTGATTGGTGAGGACATTGATTTATTAGTACTTCTAATTGTTTTAACTCCTATAGAAAATAATATTTATTTTCTAAAACCTAGGTCAGGAAAAGTAGAAAAAAATGTATAGTACTGAATTTATACAAAAACATGATAATCCCATTATAAATAAAATATTGTTTTATCATGCGCTAAGTGGATGTGATACAACGACAGCCTTATTTCAAAAAGGAAAACAAATGCCTACAAATACTAGATAAACAGAAGAATATAATCTCATTCATTTCAATTTTTAATAATC
Organism: Myzus persicae; assembly: GCF_001856785.1. Classification (NCBI taxonomy): domain Eukaryota; kingdom Metazoa; phylum Arthropoda; class Insecta; order Hemiptera; family Aphididae; genus Myzus; species Myzus persicae. Next base: position 8,408 of record NW_019100810.1, on the reverse strand, counting down.
CTAATTCATCTCATGATTAAATAGCGAAAAATTGTGTTAAATATTTTTTTATATTTATATGGAGCATCATAAAATGAGAAATCTTTGAACAAACAACTTTATTAACGGCTTATAAAATATACTACAAAATAATGTTCTATTTGATATTTAAAAAAATCAAAATAGCCAATTTGTTTATATTATAGTACTCAAAACATTTCCAAAAAAATCAAAAAATTGAAATGTTAATCCGTTTATTTTCTACGAATTTTTAAAGTTAGCATAATTTCTTATTATTTAGAACGATTTTCTGGATAATCGATAATCGCTATAATAGATAATTGCCTTAACGCTGATAAACAAGAAATAAATTTGAATTTAAACAAACTTTAAAAATCATTAAAAAATGATTGATTCAACCTTAGTAAACGTTATTGACGCCAATATATTTTTAAATTTGTATTTACAAAATGGCTATTTTGATTTTTTTTTTAAATATCAAACAGAACATTTTTGAATTTTTGAATTTTCATAAAAAAAATGTGAAAAAAATCTAAATATTTTTTCAATGCATCGCAGATATCAATGAACAAATCAAAAAAAAAGTCAAAAATATTCAATGGAACAAATGTTATTGTAATTGTCAGATTTTGGTGAGGTTAGTATATAAAGGGTCTGTATATAAAGCTAGCCTTCGTAGATTTGGAAAAGGCTTTCGACAATGTTAGATGGGAAAAACTTTTTTATATTATGGATAAGATAGGTATTGACTTTAACACATTGGAGACGAATACCGCGTTTAACGCGGTACGTGTGTTTTATGTATAAGGACGAACATTTCCCGCCAATTATTTGTTGTGTAGACGAGGTCCGTTACCCCAGCACTGCCAAGTTTGAAACTGAATATCAAAATTATCCAGTATTATGTACTTTATTTTATACAATTTTGTACAACTCTCCTAACACTAGAAAACGCGATTTTCTCATGTCCGTGCTGCGATAACATAACGTTACCCGGTGTTACTGATATTAATATGATAATTGAAGTACATCAAAATTACGCTGGAGAAGTAATGTGGACATTGGATGAGATACCAAAAACATTTAATATAAGTGGCCATACATATTATATCAGTGCTATACGTACAGGACTAAGAGTGACAAGTGGTCACTATATGGCATATTATGCATTTAGAGGAAATCACTATTGGAAAATGTATGATGATTTAAAAGATCATACTATACAGAAAAAACACATTAAAAATAATGTCGAAGTTCTGATATAAAATTATAAACATTAACAAATAACATTAATTTGTATAGCAACCATTTTAAAAACTAAGGATAACAAGTTTTTAAAAATTTAATATTTTTATATTAGATTTATATTAGACTTAATGGTTTGAATATCTACAAATTGTATATCATTATTTATTTATTTTAGTTCCCAGTTCAAAATATTATAAGTTATAACGTCATATAATGTCATAAAAATATAATATACCCACACATATTTTGATGAGTATTATAACAATTTTCTAACATTAATTTTTAACACAATACTGGCCATTGCAATTTGTATCTTGTCCTGGGGATTTCTTTGTGGGTAGATTTTTAATTATATACTGGATTTCAGAGGGAGTGGTGTGTTTGGTTGGTAAACACATGGGAAGGGTATTGGATAATGCTGATTCAATGTGATTTACATGATCTAGAATGATGTCTTCAGAGTTACGCGAAAATCTGTTTTCGGAGCCAAATAAGTTAGCTTTGTCGAGGTCTGATATAGCTAGTGAATTATCTGGGTTGCACAATGGGGGTATTTTGTTTTTTTTTTTTTGTTATGTTTTTTGTTGCTTTCCAGAATGCGTTAGTTGAATTGTTAATAGAATTTAAATAGAGTTGGAAATTATCTGTATTGTATTTTCGGAGAGTATTTTTTAAAGAACATGCTAGATTGTAATAGGTTTTTTTGTCATTTTGAAGATGATATCTTTGCCATCTAGTGTGAGCTCGACGTTTTTCAGCTAAGAGTTGAGATATATGATTAGGAAGTTGTTTATTCGATTTTTGGGGGGTTGGATAACCTGGGGATGAGTCAAGAGCTGCATTTTTGATGACGATGGAGAGTGTTTGGACTGCATTGTCAATATCTAAGGTTGTTTTTAGAGGTATGGTAAGCTTAATGTTGTTTTCGATAATTCTTGAAAACAATTTCCAATTAGTTTGACCAGGCGTAAGAGTTAGGTGGGTTTTTCTGATTATTGAAAAAACGTTAGGATGACTTTGGAGTGATCTAAGGAGAGATCTAGGGAGTTAGTTATGTTGTGTTGGATATAATTTGGGAGTGTTGTTACGAAAAAATCAAGGATGTCCGGACATCTGTTATTGTGCGAAGGACAATATGTGGGGTTAGGAGGGGAAAGAACTTTTAGTTTTTTGTTTGGTATGGAGTTATGTAATATGCGGCCTCTGGTGTTAATTAATCTTGAACCCCAAAGGGAATTTTTGCAGTTAAAATCACCCCCAGCAAGAAAATTGTTTCCAAGAGAGTTAAAAAATTGAGTAAAAATATATGTATTTATTTTTTGATTAGGTGGACAATATATGGATGATATAGTAAGTGGAATATTGTTAAGCACTAATGTAATATTAGTGGCTTGTAGACTAGGAGTTTGGTAGAATGGCATAATCGAGTGTTTGATTATAGATTTAATTAATATTGCAGAACCGGCATGAGCGGTACCATCAGAGTGATCGCAGTGGTAGGTTTCGTAACCAGGAATTTTGAAGGATGAGTTAGTAGTTAGGTGAGATTCGGTTATAAGAAGTATATCTATAGACTATAGAGTTATATAGAATACAATTTTTAAGTTCATTTTTTTGGTGGATTAGTCCATTTGAGTTCCAGAGAAGTATTTTATAGGATGGTTAATATTGTTACGTCTATTTGGCATTGTTGGAAGTAATGAGCTTGTCTATGACAGTAGTTAAAAGATATATTAGGGGGGTGATCAGAGACTTTAGATCGTCGATAAAGGATGATAGTTTTAAGGAGAATTGGTCTGCATTAATCTCAAGGTTACAAAGTTAAAATATTAATTCAAAACTATAATATGTATTTGAATATCTCATACCGCCGTCGACGATAAACGATAATGATTATAATATTACATTTTTAATAGTAGTAATTGTACTGTGATAATATTGTAATTTCAATATTATTAATTATTAGGTATTTGTATTTTAAAGAAAATATAAACACTGTACTTACTGTATTGAGTGTTATACTCGTAATAATGGAAAGTAACTGAAAAATTTTGATTGGATAATAATTGGTCATGGGCAGTGCCGGGGTGACGTGACCGCAGCACGGACATGGGAAAAGCGCGTTTTCTTGTGTTAGGGAGTTGTACAAACTTTAATTTTGGTTGTACAAAATTGTACAAAATAAAGTACATAATACTGGATAATTTTGATATTCAGTTTCAAACTTGGCAGTGCTGGGGTAACGGACCTGTGAGGACGGGCTGTTTTCACATGTTTTCTGTGTTTTTTTAGTCTTTATTGAATAATCCGATTAACATCTTATTTTTTTCATCGAACTCTCTGAGTGTTGATAGGTCTAAAAATAAATATTATTATCTAAAACCCGATATCTGTAAAATACGGCTTATTACGACAGTTCCAATAGTCAAAACAAAAAGTTGACCGAGATAAATATTTTATTTTATCTTGTCATATTTTTTATAAATACGAGTATAATACTAGAGTTATAATACTAGCTATAATAATTTTTTTTGTAGTAGGAGCAAAGGACTAAAAAGATAGTGAAGACAAGAAAGAAAAAATAGTGAATTATTTCAAGTATTATTATTAATTAATATATAAATTTATAATACGAATAATAATAACAAAAAAAAAACAAATAAAACAAGCCAAAAACAATTAAAATATAGAATTTAACGCCCAGGACATCGTACGCAATCAATGGTCGATAGGGATTAGGGAAATAATGTAAACATCATTATTTATTATAATTTTTGGACTATAATATAATATAATCGAAAAAAATATCGATACAATTGTTAGTACTGCGATATTTTTAATAAGTTTATATTATAATTTAATATAAATTAAATATCGATATACTTAAACGATTTCTTGTAAAACACGGTATTCGTTTTTTAGACGCAATAAGCGTCCTCAACATTGCGATGTGTAAAAATAGCATCGTTTCCGATACTAAAAAACTATGACCGTGTTAGACACAGCACTCGTCCTCAACGTAACAATGAATTAAAAAATTGTCGTCTCCAATGTGTTTTAAAGACAGAAGATTAATACATACATTATAATATATAAATGAAAAAGCTGTGAAAAATGTGAATACGACACATACGAAGAGGCAAAAGTTCAAAATTATTATTCTTTAAGAAATTTTAAGAATATTCAAAAATTATCAATGAACATCAATATTAGCTTAATATACAATTGTTTTTTATTATTTATTTGTATACAACCATTTTTAACTAATTAGAGATACATATACACTTGCGTTTTTAAAATTAACAATTTGGTTTATTTTGTTAATTTTAAAAACTTAAAATCACGAAATTGGATTTAAATACGCAATTGTAAAAGTGCAAATCCAAATATTTGGACATTTTCATATATTATAAACAATATACATATTATTATACGTTGATCTTATCAGTATGAAAACAACTTGCCAGCATTGCAGATAAGCCTTTATGTTTAGTGAACGTCACAACAACTATTATGATAGGTTGTATAACATTGTGTGTTTTATTTTTATCAAAATAACACAAAAAAAAAATTGTACATTTTAAATAAAAACATTTTCGTGTACCATAATATTAAAATTATTAATAAATTAACATTTTTTTCTCACAATTTACCAAATATTCTAAAATATGCTAAATAAGCTAAATATTCCCTAACTCATGAAATATTCTCATATTATATGCAAAAAACAACTTTTTCCTACGAACTCAGAGAACAAATCGTCCACATTTCTTATTCTCAAAAGAGTATATTATAGGTTACGGGCAATGTGTACATTGCAGGGTCAATGTGGTCCTGCCCGGGCTATGTGAACCAGTGAACCACGATATTTTTTTATCACCAACTAACATTATTTTTATTTTTATTATTATTACCCATTTATAATAAAATAACAATAAGTAATTTTTGAAAAAAAAAAAAAAATGATTATTAATTTTATTATAAATTATAAATTTATTATTAGTTAATACCTATTTATATGCACACGATTTAGAAGCATGACACTTGGAATTACATAGTTTGTCTGCTCTTCTACATTTGCATTTATTTGTTTTGCAACCCTGTTTACAAGTACACAAAGCAATGAAGCAATTATTTTTTTTTTGTTATTCCACTAAATATTCGTAGTATTAATATGATATATAAATATAATTAATTATTGTTTTAATTCTGTCAATATTATTTAACAATTATTATTTTTATTATTATAATTGTTTTAAAATATTCGTTATATGATAAGATTTAATAAAATTAATAGTCATTTTTTTTTTTAAAATTCTTATTATAATTTTATTATAAATGGGAATAATAATAATAAAAATAAAAATAATGTTAGTTGGTGATTAAAAACATCGTGGTTCACATTGCCCGGTATTCCATATATACTCAGTAACAATATGTAAAATTATAAATCCAGTCTTTACAGTCGTAGCAAAGCAAATTGTACGCCCAGTATATCGCGTTTAGCTCTATTAATTTACAAATTTAAGTAGTCTGATCTCTTATAAAATGTAAAAGTAAGTATATAATCGACAGTAAATAATTGTATAGTAACTATTAACTAATAATATCAAATTAATAAACAAATGTAATTTTTACTTACCTTAGTTGTGTTTAAAATAATATGACAGTGAATATAATTCCTTTGATTTCGTCGAACAATAAAAATGTATACACAGTACCATTCAGTACTGGACGTGACAGTAAAATGACGAAACTTTCTCAGTCTAATTATAAATTTATGTTAATATTTAGTATAAACTATTGAGTGATAATTTTATTATTAGCTATGTACATATACACGTTTCCATGAATATCTATAGCATGGACTATACGACATACGTATATGGTATATACGCAAACACTATTATTGGACTGGTTTATTTTTATAATTTAAAAGATATAATTTAATTTAGTTCTATCAATACGTGGTGCTATTTATAAACTTTTATTTATTAACACGATTAGTCCCGATTATACCTACGATTGAGTGCTTTATAATTTTCAAAAAAAAGAGGGTAAGTGGATGTTGCTCTGCTGTACAGTAGATTACTATATAGAGCAGCGGTTCCCAATTTTTTTTTGCCACGGAACCCTAATCGATTATACATTTTTTTGCGGAACCCTAGTTTGAAAACATAAAATTATCACCTAGTAGTTTTATATTTTTATGTTTGATATGAAAAGAAAGAACAAATATAAATGAAAAACAATTATTTTATGTATTAAAAAACATTTACTGTACAAAGAAATACAATGTAACTAAGGCCCGTTCTTACAATGTCCGGTAAAGTGTCGGTTAGCGCTAACCGGAGGTTATACTGACATTTAACGGACAGTTGGTTCTTACATACGTCGGTTAAGCAAAAAGCCTCCGGTTACCGGATGTTTTACGGCCGGATTTTTAACCGGCCGAATTCGGCCGGTTATCCTCCGGTTATCAAAAATCTGTCGGTTTGTATTATCAATAATACTCTTTATCATCATTTGATTTTTGATTTTTGTTTAAAATTCGACGTTAGACTGTTGGAGTTTTCACGTAGTATAGTGTATACATTTTTGTTGTTTTTTGTTTGAATTAACAATTCATTATGAATAGAGTTCTTCATAACTACGGTTTAATTGACCAAGAAAGTGATTCTTCCGACTTTGAAAATGAAATGGTAGAATTTAACGTTGCAATTCGGAAAGAGAAAATTTTTAGAGAACGCAAAAATTACTTCGAGTTATTAGACGAAGTAGAGTTTCAGAAACGATTTCGTTTGAAGAAACAAACAGTAAAGATGATCCTGGAAGAATTAATTGATCATATAAAATATCCCACCAACAGGTAATTTGGCATACTATTATAATAAATTAAAGTAACAATTTGTAATAGTGTTAAAAACCAACTTTTCAGAAATAATGCCATTTCTCCAATGACGCAATTGTTATTAACATTGAGGTTTTTTGCAACGGGGAATTTTCTAATTACAGCCGGTGACTTTAGTGGTGTTAGCGTTGCAGCTGCTGGACAAATTGTAAAGCGAGTCAGTTATGCATTAGCTACAAAAAGTGATAAGTAAATAACTGTACCTATAATAATTAAATACCTAATACATTTTGTTGATTTACTGCATGTTACACGATGAATGTACAATATCGTTACTTAATATGAAATACAGTGAGATATATACTGAGGTACTGGGCTACAGAAAAATTCAAACTATACGATGGATGTAACTATTATTATTATTACTTTTTATTATGATAAAAAATTAAGTTACATCCATCGTGTACTTTGAATTTTTTATAAAAACGAAATTCAATGTTTTTGAAACAGTTTTTAGGTTTAACTATTTTTGAAAACCAAAAAGTCTGAACGAAGACGGTCAGACAGCAGCTATATACTACTAGTATATTTGATGATATTATTGTGATTAAAAGAATTTATATAATATAACCTATTTACGTCAGTGCCTTTCCCAGGTTTTGCGAGGCCCTGGGCATCATTAGAATTCAATGCCCTGGATTTACAATATTATATCGAAATTCATAGTTAGATTATAATAGTGGTTCTCAATTTTGTTATAGGTACTACCTAGTCAAGTACTCGAGTACCACCTGCCCATTACGAAAATGTCTTCGTACTTTACTTAATAAAAAAATGTGTACCTTATTTACATGTAAATGGTTGTTTAGGAATTATATACATTTTTATGAATACCAACGACATGTACGCCGTCTACATTTATAAAACCGTTAACCACCTAATATCAAATGACAAATACTATTTGATGTTTAAAATAATTACAATTTTTTTGCATACTACTTATGTGCTTTCCATGGTAAATTAATTATGTAAATTAATTATATCAAGTAACAATAATATAATAATAATATAATATGGCATGTTGCTATTTGCAAAAAAACATTGCAAAATCAATACATTCAATATAATATTATTAAATAGAACCTGCCTGTATCTTGGAAAATTGGAGAGGAGAAAAGAATTCAATAAGGTTTTCTTGATCTTTGATGATTTTTAAGAATTTTTTGATATTTATATTAATTATAATTTGTTATTGTAGATATATCCAAATGCCTAAAACAACTACAGAGATAATGGAGGTGAAAGTGAA
>NW_019100809.1:0-27280 GCF_001856785.1 Myzus persicae | reverse complement strand
GGTATTAGAATAATTTGTATAGCGTATGAATGCCCCTTAAAATATATAGTTATGCTGTCCAGATTTTTACGGTCCAGTTTTGTCCGGTCCAGATTTCTACGGAATTCAAATTTTAAAATTCCAGATTTCTACTGTCCAGATTTTTACAGTCCAGATTTCTACTGTCCAGATTTTTACAGTCCAGATTTCTACTGTCCATATTTTTACGGTCCAGTTTTGTCCGGTCCAGATTTTTACGGATTTCAAATTTTTTATTTCCAGATTTCTACTGTCCAGCTTTTTACAGTCCAGATTTCTACGGTCCAGATTTTAAAGTCCAGATTTTAACATTCCAGGTTTTTACGCGCTCCCTATATTATTTATGATAATTCGGTTGGCATTTTGTTTTTTTTGTTTTTTTGTCTTTGTGTGGCTTGGGCCATCCAATTTTTAATGGGTTTTTCTATTTCTGAATTGGCGACATCGCTGTATTTTTTGATTGAACGTACTGCTTCTAAAAATTAAAAATCATAAAATGGCTATTATCTATATCTATATAAAAATGGTATGATTGTAAATTTGATTTTCATAACAGTATTTTCAAACTTAATAAATTCATTTTTATAAAATTTAAATATAATATTAATTTTAACTTACCAAATATAACAGAGCAACATTGTAATGTTGAAAACTGGTTTTTTCCTTTACAACCGATGAAGGAATATTTCATCAAAAAGTAATCATTGAACATCATTTGCATCATTTTCCTGATGGTCTCTGCTAAAGTGTTACTTGAAAAACGAGACAATGTTCTGATCTTTAAAAATATACAAACATAAATTCATAAATATTTCTCATTTGAATGGATGTTGATTATCATTATTGTGACAAGGGCTCCAGTTATAGAATGGGATATTATTAATATAAAAAACTAAGTTTAATACATTTTCTTTAGACATAACCTTTACTTAATGCCTTTGGTTATATTAATACATAACTATTGGGGCTATTATCTACCATTAATAATGTATTAAGGTCAGTTCTCATAGATTATAAAATTTCTCATACTATTTAAAAAAAAATAAAAATGTTGATACTTAAAAAGAAAATAGTTCTATAATAGTATCTTATAAACATCATAAAGTATTAAAAATATGTTTTAGTATTTTAATTAATATTGTTATTTAAAATAATTTATATTAAAGTATTTTAATGATATTATTACCACATTAGATCGATATAAGGCATCATTTATGAATTTACTTTCTGCCTTTTGCAAATTGTCGTCATTATCAATGATAATAATATCTTCTTGAATATCTGAAGTAAAAATGTTTGGTTGTACTGAAAGCTTGCCATCTATTTTTTCAAGCAGAGTTTCTAGAACATCCATACGCGTGTGTATATTTTGAATATCATACTTCATAGTGATCAGACTTCTTCTTATGTTGGTTTTAAAAGCTGAAAATGTAATAGTTGGGTTGCTATATTAATAAAATAATTATGATCACAAAAATGATTTAGAGAAATATTTTATAATGTATACGTTACCTTGATCACTTTCAAGTTCAGTCTGAGAAGGAACCAAAGGGTTTTTGTCAATTGATGTTTTGTCTACTAACACATCAGGCGATGATGCAGAATTTGTTGTTGAAACAGAGGTATTATTGTATAGTTTCAATTTTTTATTGGATGATATTTCAAACGCAGATGTTGGTGTGTATGGTAAGTTTACTGGTGATTTGTAACTAGACACAATTTTTGAATTTGAAATCTCATCATCAAATAAATTATCTTCATCATCTGAATATAGTTTGGACTTATTTAATTGTACTGGAGTGTATGTTCTATCTATATCTGAATCATCTCCATCATCAGATTCTATATTAATTTTAAAAAATTACAAATAATTACAAATTGTATTACATAATACATTAATACATAATACATATTACATTCTTTTGAATTAGTTCAAGTAATTAAAAACATTTTTGAAACAAATTGAACATTATTTTTGCTAATAGATTTATTTGTATTTAAATATAGCATCCTCTATAGTCTATGTAATATTATAATTCAGAGATTATTATTTATTCAAAATATTTTATTATTTATAACAGCTTTTAAAAATTCAAATTTAGAGGTGTTGTGGAACAGATATTGTCTCCTTTATTCTTTTATTATATTCTACTAAGACATAATTTATAAAGATAAATCAACAGAATCGATATTGAATTGCAAGTGAGTTTTAGTATTATGCTATACAACTGCACTACTATTAAGTAGGTACTCTACTAAGTCTACTATACATCCCCTACATTCATATTAATTGTTTTATGGTATTGTGTAATTATTTATCGCATGGTGTTGCATAGTATTTAATTATCCAACCATGTGTATTACACAATGAGTTAGTAAATAATTACCTATATAAACAATTATTATGAAAATAATTAAACTGTCTAATAATATTATAGGTAAGGCACCTTCTGAAATATGAGTAGGAGGACTTGGAATTAAGAGCGTTTCTTTTGTCTTGTAAGTTATAGGTTTTCGAGTTCTTTTTTTTGCAATAACATTATAATCGTCATTGGACGACAATCCAGAATTGTCCTGGGCCAAAGATCGAGCTTCCAACAAGCTACCTATAAAAAAAATGCAAATGAATGTTATTTATTTTAGTTTTTATTGTTCTTAATAAGACATATAATATAATTACCTATATTAAAATGCAATACTTTACAATCAAAGTTATCAAATTCCAATTGATTTGGATTTGCACGTCGTTCAATTAACTTTTTGGCTGATTTTTTTGGCCATGCACAAGTACTGTTGCGAACCCAGAAATGTGGCACAGCAGCTACTGTGTTATCCATAGTGAAGCAAACCACGTTCCACATATTCTTGAAGAACAAGAAATCAATTCAATTATAAATATTATTTATATTTAATTTTAACATGAATTTGACATTGAAAATAAATTACTAATGAGTAATGAACTTCTAATTGATATGTGCTATTTTATAATTTCTGCATACCAAATTTAATACTATAAAATGTAAAAATAAAATGTGTTTTTCAACGAAGAAAGTAAACAAAACAAATTATACTATATACCTATATATATTAGATAATAAGAAAATCATTTTACCAATTTTATAAACTAATTTTGAACAATTATTTATAGTCTTTACACATCACTATACTAAACAGTTTATAACATTATTATATTAATAAAATAATACCTAATATAAGCAGTTAAGTATAGCTTATAACTAATATAATACTTAAAAAATAAAAATATAATTTTATATTTAATTATGTATAATACATATTTATAATAGTAAATATTTAGTTTTTATAGCAGGTACAACTACTTATTGAATACAATTTATTTTAATATTGGTATAGTTATCAATATATCATCAATATCAAAAATCATCATTTTTTTTTTTATATCAGATACACACCATTCTTTAGTATTTTTAGATAAATCTTTAACAATAAATATATCTAGTTTAGATGATCTTATTGGTTTTTCAAACATATCTTCTTTGGAGTTGAATTTTCTACCTACAATTGTTGTAGAATTTGATAAAATGTCAACTATTCGAACTATTTCTCCTCCAGTTGTTAGTACAAAGCAATCTGGCTTCTTGGTTGTAAATGTATTATATTTACTATTAGTGAATGTAATACTGTCATTGTTGCCGCTGTCAGCTCTTATTAATATTAAATAAGTTGTGCCTTCACGACTGAATCATGTGTATATATGCTTGTAAAATATAAAATGAAAACAAAAATGTGTGTTGGCAGTTCTGTATTTTTTATTGAGCAATAATAATAATAATTTGTTTTTCTTTTAATTAAATAAATAAAATAATAAATTGCCAGGTAAGTTTATAATAATTAGGTACAATATAAATATAATATGTAGCCTCTTGGCTTTTAACAATGATACAATACTGCTGTAATGCAAATAATAATAATACAAAGTTTTCTGACTAGAATATGAATGAATAGTTTAACAAATGAATAATATAAAACAAGTGCTTGATTAGCACAAAATAATATAATAATAAATGACTAAATGAATAATATAATAATATGCAGCTCGTCAGCTGATTACCTTTAGAACTGGTGTCCGTTAGCGGCTTCGAACCAAACGCTACCGTCTCAGGATGCACACATTTGAACAATAGAAAATACAATATTATAATACTAAATGTGTGACAATCCCGAGAACGTACGACTAACGGGCCACCGCCCACCAGCTCAGACGAATAAATCACAGTGTACATGCAAATCACAAATGGCAAAAATTCACGTGCTTCTGTAAGTATCTCTTTGAGCGCCCTGAATTGGGGAATAATATTAATGAATGAACTAAAACAAATGACTGAACGATACTTACAGAAGGCAATTTACAGATGATGTACACAAAATGATTGACTGAATGTTGAATGTATTGTATTGACTAGAGAATGAAATTAAATGTCTATGTATTGTATTTTAAAATGAATTAAATACTGACGACTGACTATTAAAAACACCGAACAACCGTGCACCTCAGAGGTCGTGTGAAAGAAAACAAAAAAAACGAGTTTTACATTAACGGACATGCAACAAGCAACGAGAACTGTACGAATGGGCTTTCAGTGCCACCACACTAAAACGAATAAACATAAAAAAAACTAATGACTTTGTGACACTGAAAGCATGACTTGACGAGAAAAACTTTGAACGAATATGACTTTTGAGAACATAAATTGATAACGGTCACGCAGCTGGCCGTTCGCACACGGAAATATGATAAGAATTTATTTGATTGCGGCTGCAGCTGCGGACCGCACCGTTGCATGCACATGAAGAAAAATGATAACAGTAAACAAAATGAAAATTATACAAATGACTACCTTAAACATGAACATACTCCCCCCTTTGAAAGTACCTATCTTTCAAAATTTACATATCATGTAGCAAACAAATTAAATAATCGGAAGCTGACAGAGGAGTATGCATTCTTTAAACATGAATCTTGAATAATACTAATATGATTACTGAAAAATAACTCATCTTTAAGAGATGTGGCTAACACTGCCCAACTAAATAATAATAACATAATTTATAAATAGTAACAATAATAATAAAAAAAAACATAATTTTTTTTTTAAATCCCTAATCTTCATCATCGTGATCCTTTTCGGTGGGTAGTAGGGATAACTTGATTGCTGGACGTCGAAATTCAGACCCAGTGGAATTTCGCACGGTCACCGCCCTAACAACACCATCAGCCCCAGGATGAACTGCTGCTACGCGGACTAATGGCCATTTAAGGGGTGGCATGTTGTCGTCACGCAAGACTGCAAGATCACCAACACAAAAATTTCGATTCGGCTTGGTCCATTTACCTCTTCGGTGGAGTTGAGGCAAATATTCTTGTGACCACCGCTTCCCGAAGAGCTGCATTTGCTGCCTCATAAGTGAATATCGTTTTAAGCGGTTCTGCGGTATGGATGATACATCGGGCTCAGGTGGTAGCATGAGAGGACCACCAATTAAGAAGTGCCCTGGTGTCAGTGCATTGAAATCGTTTGGATCTAATGAAAGTGGAGATAGAGGCCGAGAGTTTAATGCAGCTTCAATTTGACATAGTAAAGTTCTGGTTTCATCAAATGTTAGCAACACTCCCTTCGACACTCGAAGAAGATGCTTTTTAGCTGACTTGACTGCACTCTCCCACAACCCTCCAAAGTGTGGGGAAGCAGGTGGTATAAAGTGCCACGTAATTTCTCGCATAGTAAGAAAATCATGTACTTTATTGCTGTTTACAGTTGCCTTGAAATATGTTTTAAGTGTACGGTCTGCACCTACAAAGTTTGTGCCGTTGTCGCTGTAAAGGTCCATACATTGACCTCTCCGTGACATAAAACGAGATAGTGCAGCCAAAAAATCTTCAGTAGACAGTGATGACACTAATTCTAAATGGATGGCGCGAGTAACCATGCAGATAAACACACAAATATAACTTTTTGTCGGTGATATCTTTCTCAGCCCACTGCGCACGAATATTGGGCCACACAGATCTACTCCACTATTGGCAAATGGTCGAGCAATAGTAACACGTACGCTGGGCAGGGGCGCCATTAATGGTGGAGTAAGTTGAGGGCGCGCTCGGAAACAGGTTACACATTTTTGGACGATTTGTGTTGCAATCTGTCTTCCCCGGATTGGCCAATAATTTAATGTTACGTGGGCAAGCAATGCCTGTGGTCCTGCATGCATGAGCCGAATATGCTCATAATTAAAAATTAGCTTGGTAATCAATGATTTTGACGGTAGAACAATAGGATGCTTTGTATTGTATTGGCCAGGAGCATAAGCAAGCCGTCCTCCTACTCTGACCAAACCCTGATCGTCAATGAATGGGTTTAAGGCTTTTAAACAACTTCCACGATGGATCATCTTACCAGAACGCAAATCTGCTATTTCGTTTGACATTGACTCAGACTGAGCCTGCATTAACCAAAAACTTCTGGCTTTATTCATTTCATCCACAGAAATGAAACCATTGCATCGCTCATGGTTTAACTGTTTGGCTTTGCAATTAGAAACAAAACATTGAACTAAAGCTGTAGTTCTTAACAATTTGGACCACGTAGAATACTTCTTCAACAGCCAAAAAGGTTCTTTATTCGTTGTTGCTAAGATTAATTTGACTTTGCGTATCTCAGGTATCTCCGATGGCAAAATTGGTGTGTCAGGCCAACAGGACCTTTCCTTCTTGAGCCACTTTGGCCCTTGCCACCATAACTCGGATGAGACCATAGTCCCAACATCAACTCCTCTGGATATGAGGTCTGCAGGATTATCAGCGGTGGGTGTGTGATGCCATTGAATTTCACATGAGAGCTCATTGATTTGGGCAACTCTGTTGGCAACATAAACTTGAAGTGGTTTTAGACTATTTAACCATGCAAGAACAATAGTTGAATCTGTCCACAGGTGTATGTTTTCTGTAGACAATTTAATGTTTATATTTGAAAATTCATCTTTAATCTCTTTTACTAACTCTGACAGTAATAACGCGCCACACAGCTCCAGACGGGGAATAGTGGTGGTTTTAATTGGCGCAACCCTAGATCTAGCCGTAAACAATTTAACTTCAGCATCACCATCTTGCTTACTGGACCGAATGTAAATGCAAGCACCGTAGGCATGCTGGGATGCATCACAGAAACCATGAAGTTCATAACTGTCTGACTCAGGTAATAATGCTAGTCTTGGTATAATCAATCCATTGAGTGCAACCAAACTTGAATAAAATTTTAACCATTTTGATCTTATCTCTTCTGATAAAATGTCATCCCAACCTACTTTAAGACTCCATACTTGCTGGATAAAAATCTTGCCTTTGATCACCACTGATGATAATAGTCCAAGCGGATCATAAACACTATTTATATCTGATAGGAGTGTGCGCTTACTTATGTGCTGAGGGGCATTCCAGTTTTTCATTGCAAACCGAAAGCTATCTATAGATGGTTGCCAAAGAAGTCCCAACGCGCTCAACACCTCAGTTTCAGTAAGATTTATCATAAAGTTTGGATCCTTCTGATTATGTGGAAGGCTGTTAAGGAGGTTTGACGAACTTGAACACCATTTACGCAACGGAAATCCAGCAGTACCAAGGATTGAGTGAACTTGTTTATGGATATCAAAACATTCTTCATCAGTGTCACCCCCACTTATAAGGTCATCTACATAGAAATCTTGACATATGATTCTGCCTATGGGTGTGTTTTCAATGAGCGCACCAAGCTCATGGAGGCAGCGTGTAGCCAGGAAAGAGGCTGATTTTGTTCCATATGTGACTGTTTTGAGTTTATAATGCCTTAGTGGTTCTTCAGGTTGCGAACGATATACAATGCGCTGCAAATCACAGTCTTCATCGGACACTAGCACCTGTCGGTACATTTTTTCCACATCATCAGTTAGAGCAATGCGATGTAATCGAAAACGCAACAATATGTTAAATATATCTGGTTGCATTTTTGGGCCCCTGAGCATAATGTCATTCAGCGACAGTCCTGACTTGGATGCCGCAGAGCCATCAAATACAACGCGCATCTTTGTAGTGGTGCTGTCCGTCTTAAACACTGGATGATGTGGCAGGTAATACGTAGGCTTATGAATGGCCGGTGAAGCTAATTCCATATGACCCATGGCAATATATTCAGCAATGAACTTATCGTATTGTTCAGCGAGTACTTTATCTTTTTGAAGTCGTCTCTCTAGATTTAAAAATCTTTTTTGAGCCATGTCTAATGAATCACCAAGCACCTTGGGATCTTGTGCCATTGGTAGTTTCACTATGAATCTCCCACTGCAATGCCGACGACAAGTTGATTGAAAATGCTCTTCGGCTTTGAACTCTTCAAGAATACGTTGATTGGTCTTTGACGTGAAAAACGATAATGCAGATTGATTATGGATCATGAGGTTTGGTAATGTATGAGAAGATGACAAAGTTGAGATTTTGCCTGTTACTATCCATCCCAACTTGGTACGATGCAAGCAAGCTAAATTTGATAATGGAAACTTTTCACCATAAAGTACATCAAAGAATATATCAGCACCTAATAACACATCTATAGGACCAGGACTATGGAAGTTTGGATCTGCCAACTGGTTGTGTATGTTATGAGGCATTTTCAAGTTGTCCCGAATGAGCACCTGAGAAGGCAAGGCACTGACTATAGTCTGCAGAGAGTAGAACTTGATAGTTGTCCTGAAATCACCAAAACGTGAGATCATAATAGTATCTTGGAGTTGTTTGGCTGTTGATGCCATAGCAGAGACTCCAACAATGTTAAGTGTATGCGAAGCAGTAGACAAGTTAAGTCTTTTAGCACACGAATTTGTAATGAAATTTAATTGAGAACCAGAGTCCAGGACAGCTCGGCATGAATGCATGCGCCCAAAAGTGTCGCATACATTGACAATGGCAGTGGCTAAAATAACATTTAGATTTTCAGCTTCCTGAGCTGATATTTCAGTGTACATAGCTGTTGCATGGGGTTCAGATCTGTCAACATCATTGGCGATAGAAGCATCTTGATTACTGGTGTTTGCTTGTTCCTCATGAAGCTTTGAATTATGCTTTTCCCCACAACGAGGACATGGAGGAAAATAACAAGAAGAAACTTGATGGCCAAAGTTAAGACAGTTGAAACAAAGCCTTGATTTCATCACAAAGTTCCTTCTATCATTTGTACTCTTGTTGTTGAATTTACTGCAAGCATATAATTTGTGATGCTCAGTACATAACGGACATTTGCCAAAAACTTTGTCCTTAGATGATTTTACAAACAATGCCTTTTTTTCATATGTTTTGTTATTTGAACTTTTTGTAGACATTTTTCTTGGTTCATTTGACAGACAATTCATATCCCCTGCCTCATAGGCTGTTATTCTGTTTGCTAGAAATTGTTCTACAGCCACGTAGGAAGGCAGATCTTTACTCTTATACTGTAGATACCACTCCCCTACTGTAGCACTATCCATTTTACTACATAACAGAGTGACCAACCATGCGTCCCACTGTTCGACTGGTTGCTGCAAGGACTTGAGGGCATTGATGTTAGATGTGACATGATGATGCAGCTTTTGCAGTTCACTACAAGACGGTGAGATCACCTTAGGTGTCTCGAGTAGTGAGCGAATGTGTGACTGGATTATAGCACTCTTGTTTTCATACCGATTTACCAACAGATCATAAGCATATTGAAAGTGTTCTGCAGTAGTAGGAATAGATTTGATAACATCACTAGCCTGCCCTGCAAGGCATGACCTTAAGTAATGAAAGCGTTGAACTAGCGGTAAGTTTGAATGCTCATTATGAAACATTGAATTGAATGTATCTATAAAGGATGACCACTGCTGCCAATCACCACTGAATGCAGGAAGAGCACATGGTGGATACCTCATAGAGTTGAATGTATTTAAATGTTGTTGAGATCTGGCTGAGCTCATTGATGGACTAGATACACTGTCTGCATGGATAACATGATCATCTATGATTTTGAGTAACGCAGCCTCAACATCACACAATCGGTTTCGGAACGATCTTCGAACATTGATCCAATCAGCATCCTTTTTGTCATCTAACATTTCTAACTCAGCTTGATATTCTTCAAATTTCTCAGAAAATTCATTAATTTCCTCAAGTCTAACCTTGACCTGGGAGATATTGTTTGATTCACTTGTATATTGAGAAGCAAAAGCAGAATAGTCTTCGATGATGGCACATAGTGTATCAATCTTTCTGTTCCATTTGCGCAGCTCATTTGGATCTGGATTGGTTGGCATGGTGTTGTTAGGTTGAATGATGTCTTGAGATGAACTTGAGTTGTTGTTATGTCTTGATGTTAGAATATAATATTAAATCACCTATATGTGGAAACAATTTTGTTCTTATGATACCAAAAAATATTAATAATAATGGTTCACAAATAATAAATCAAATATTTAAACATAATAATGACAATTTTCAAATTACTTGATGAATAATATGATGTAAACCAACCTGAACAATTTTTAAATTGATAACTAGAGATTAATGTTTGACTATAAGTTTTTAAACAACTTTAATAACTGCCACACAAAGCATATATAATATAAATAATAATATATCACGTCGAGGTCACCAAAAAATGTTGCCGCTGTCAGCTCTTATTAATATTAAATAAGTTGTGCCTTCACGACTGAATCATGTGTATATATGCTTGTAAAATATAAAATGAAAACAAAAATGTGTGTTGGCAGTTCTGTATTTTTTATTGAGCAATAATAATAATAATTTGTTTTTCTTTTAATTAAATAAATAAAATAATAAATTGCCAGGTAAGTTTATAATAATTAGGTACAATATAAATATAATATGTAGCCTCTTGGCTTTTAACAATGATACAATACTGCTGTAATGCAAATAATAATAATACAAAGTTTTCTGACTAGAATATGAATGAATAGTTTAACAAATGAATAATATAAAACAAGTGCTTGATTAGCACAAAATAATATAATAATGAATGACTAAATGAATAATATAATAATATGCAGCTCGTCAGCTGATTACCTTTAGAACTGGTGTCCGTTAGCGGCTTCGAACCAAACGCTACCGTCTCAGGATGCACACATTTGAACAATAGAAAATACAATATTATAATACTAAATGTGTGACAATCCCGAGAACGTACGACTAACGGGCCACCAGCTCAGACGAATAAATCACAGTGTACATGCAAATCACAAATGGCAAAAATTCACGTGCTTCTGTAAGTATCTCTTTGAGCGCCCTGAATTGGGGAATAATATTAATGAATGAACTAAAACAAATGACTGAACGATACTTACAGAAGGCAATTTACAGATGATGTACACAAAATGATTGACTGAATGTTGAATGTATTGTATTGACTAGAGAATGAAATTAAATGTCTATGTATTGTATTTTAAAATGAATTAAATACTGACGACTGACTATTAAAAACACCGAACAACCGTGCACCTCAGAGGTCGTGTGAAAGAAAACAAAAAAAACGAGTTTTACATTAACGGACATGCAACAAGCAACGAGAACTGTACGAATGGGCTTTCAGTGCCACCACACTAAAACGAATAAACATAAAAAAACTAATGACTTTGTGACACTGAAAGCATGACTTGACGAGAAAAACTTTGAACGAATATGACTTTTGAGAACATAAATTGATAACGGTCACGCAGCTGGCCGTTCGCACACGGAAATATGATAAGAATTTATTTGATTACGGCTGCAGCTGCGGACCGCACCGTTGCATGCACATGAAGAAAAATGATAACAGTAAACAAAATGAAAATTATACAAATGACAACCTTAAACATGAACAGTCATTATTAATAATCTCTTCATAACGTTTAATTATTTGCTGCAATGGTTTTTCATGTTTTCTAAGCATGCGTTTTAAAATTTTCATGTAGTTCTCAAACGGAAAACAACTACAGTTATCAAGAGGTCCATATGTAATATAATCATCAACTAAATGCAATAAGCTATGTACATTATGTGATAGATAATAGCAACCATAAATTTGTTGAAATACTTTTACAAAATAATTTAATAATTTATCAGCATAATTTAAATGCGAAGAATGATCCTTACTTAAAAGTATTCTCATTGCTATGTTTAAAGACATAAAATGTTTATAACATTCATCTGACAAGTTATTTTTCAAAACAATGGGTCCTGTATATAAGAGTAACTGCCGAAATTCGGTAGCTTTAAATCTAGGATACTCTTCAATTCTTCTTGGTTTTCGAGCAAAATCGTTGGTAATACTGGTTCGCACTTTTTCTAGATTGTGTGACAATTGTTTTACTTTCCAACTTGATAGACGTACACTCGAAGGGCCTTTATTCATCCAAAGATTTACTATTTTTTTCATGACACCCAAACAAACCAAGTGCATGTAGTCCAAAGAAAATAGACTAGTAATATTTATATCAGGTACCAGAGCAATACACGAAATTATAGAAGAAACATGATACTCTTCATTATTCTTTAAAATATAATCATTGTGACTTCTTTTTGAATGGCCAATATCATTATAAGGAAAACAAACCCTCTTATTGATGTATTCACCTTCGTGTGTACATCTTGTACACGAGAAGAAACCTGAGTGTCCCTTCACACGCAATAAAAAGCTTTTTGCAGGAACATCACAGCACATGACTTCAAGTGTAACTTTTTTTAATTCGTTGTTAAGTATAATACCATTTGCAGTTAGTTCTAAAACTTCACCGATGAAATCTAAAAGAAAATCATTACTATTGAGAGGTTTTTGAAAACCGTAATATACTCCTACTGGAAATACATAGTTATTATATGGAATAATATAAGCCAAAATTGGCCATAATTGACCCGAACTACTTTTACTAATCGGTAGTCCATCTACTCCAACTGCAATTTTAATGTGTTCAGTTAAAGGTAAAATTGATGAGTATCTTAAAATACCGTTCTTTAGTCCAAAATGATAGTAATTGCCAGGTTTTACTTCTCGGATGTTTAAAATTTTTGATGATCCCATTTTTAAAAGTGTACGACAATCTTTTGGTAAAAATGTTAAGGGAGTTTGAAATTTCAAAATATTTAAAAGTTTGTTGACTGTAGTTTGTGGAACATTGCAGTCCACAACCCACTGACCAAGGGATTGTTTAATTATTTCTTCTTTACTATTTACAAATAAGTTTTCAACTGTATTAATATTCATTATATTGTATGCCACTTCAGGTGATGAAAACTGTAATTCTGTAGGAGTATAATTCAATGGTGTTTCATCTTGTATTTCTGTAATTATTGTGTTTTGAGTAAGATTATCTGTTTCCAAAATATTGGAAGAACTAATAATATATTCAGAAGCTTCAAGTTCATTTTGTATTTTTCTCCTTATAGTTCTGTAACTAGGAGCTTTCTTCATTATAAACTATAAAATTTAAAAAAATGATATGTAATTCTTCTTGATAAAATAACTCTGAATGAAACTTAGTATTAAGATATAATGTAGGCAGGTAATATTAATATTTGCACAAATTAAACTTTGAAGACTTTAGGTATCACATTCAATATTTATTAACAGTTTGAAACATCATTAATTTTATAAATAATATTTCTATAAAAAAAGTTATACTAATATTTTTATTATTTTATAATGAACTAGATATTATGATGGCATTAAAACATTTTGAAATCCAAATATTTATTATATATTTGTCTAATTACCATTACTTATACCTGTTTAGAGGTCCATCGTGTTACCTATATTTTTCAAATTGCACGGTATTAAACTACACTGAATTAATAATAATGTAAACTTATTTGCACGAATACACAATGCTATCAAACATATCCTTATTAGTTATTACATATTATAAGGTGAAAATTTGCATAATAATACATTTTAAATGTAAATTATATTATAACTATAATAACTAACCAATAATATTAATTATAAAATTCTTAACTACCTATTTAAATTGAATGTTAATCCATTACTTATATATATTTTTGTATGTGTACCAGTGTATTAAGAGTATGTATTCACATTGGTCTATTGTGGTTGTATGACACGATAAACAAAATATGATATAATATAATAAGGTAATATGAAATAAAAAAAATATGCTGTTGATAAACTTACTAACAGTATAGAGGCTGCTATTATATTAAATTGTCATCATGACATCATGTATATAGTGTATTCTGTGTAATGTGTTTATAATATTTTATTCACTTAATAAAATAAATTTGGTTAGGTAAAACGATTTTACAAGTTAGTAGTTATAAGTTATATTATTAAGTCATATTAAGTTTATTAAGTTATATTATTTAGTCATATTATTAACCTTACATAGTAATCATAAACGGTGAAGCAGGGCTTTATTTGGAAAATAAATAGAAGTGTAAATTAAATTTGAATACCTGAAAACATAGTTTCTATCGATTAGAAAATAATTAGAAGGGGGAGTTACGCTAAAATATTTTTAAAAAAGAAGAGGTACTCCGTCCCCCCACGTCACCCCTCAATTCAAGCACTGCAGTGAAGTAATTGAATATTTTTAACTACCTATTTGTATTGTATTATGGTAACGTGATGATCACATGATTTACACTGATCCGCATCAAATCCCCGATTCCAATCCCCTAATTATTATGAATTCGTAGTACTAACTACTAGGCTAGGTTCACATGGACGCGCGTACACGCGCGTTAGCCCGCCGCAAAACGCGCGTACGACCGTTCAGATAGCTGCGTTTTACACGCGTTGAATAAAGCAGTGTAAGTAAATAATAGATATCAAAGTACCTAGTTATAATAATATTTTAGTACAGTTCAGACATCCATCGAGAATGGACGTAGTAGATGCTGTGTGTTTATGGGTTGTCCACCGAAGGATAAGAAGACAAAGACAAAAAAGGGAAAGAAAATATTGGGTTCATCCAATTTTAAAAACAAGACTTTCTTTTAGTCTGTATATTACCTTGTATCCAAAACTTCGAGAACACAATGACAAATTTTTTAATTATTTTAGAATGTCTATTAAATCATTTGATGATCTATTAGACATAATTAAAGATGATATAGAAGCTGATGAAAATGCAATAAGATATTGCATATCACCAAACGAAAAACTTATCGTCACTTTAAGGTAAGTCTGTGTAAATTATTATAACTAATAATAATTAAGGGAAATCAAACAAAAATGTCGCTTAAATTATTATTTACTGAAACATATTTTTATACTACTTTAATTATAAAACAAAGTAAATTTTAATATAACCATATGAAAGAAAAAACATTTTAATATTAAAATTTAAAACAAAATAAAAAAATCAACCTTTGGCGTTTAACAAAATTAAAAATAAGCAGGTACCTATATAAATAGAATAACTTTATATATTTATTAAATTAGATTTTTATCCAAATATATCAATATCTGATGACTCTTGAGAAATGTCACTGACAGGTGATGGTACTATATTATTTTGGTTCATTTGAGTGTTGTAAATTTGATGAGGCGTACCATACGGAACTGCAGTTGTATAATTTGGATGATCGTATTGTGAATATGCAAATCGTGGTGTATATTGTTGACTGTAAGCTGTGGCTAAATGGTTAGATTGAGAGGTATCTGTAGTATTTAGATGATGAGATTGAGTTGAAACTGACTGATTTTTTAAAATAAGGTTATAAATTTCAATTTTAGTTTTTAAACGCATTGTTTCAGGTACTTTTTTAATTTCCTTAACTAAAGACAAACAAAACAATTTATCTTCGTCTTCTTCTTTTTTCTCTGCGACATTCCTTTGGTTTAAACTTTTTTCAATTATTTTTGCGAAGTGTTCATCAGCAGGATGAAGTTTTATTTTTTTTCGTTGGTGGTTAGGAGGAGTTTTGAAAATACCTTCCTTGTTTGAAGCACTGGGACTGTCTTCTTCAATCAAATTTTCAGTTGCTGATTCTACGTCTTCATCATCACCAACTTCTGCAGTCTCAAAATTACTCTCGGTCGAATTTTTTTTTATGGTAGGCTGTAGAAACTGTAATCTTCCATAGTATAAATATGACGACCTCGCAGACGCTCCCGATCCAGACTTTATTTGTTTCATTTTTTTCACTTCCTTTACATAGCCATCCCGAAGACCTTTCCATCTTTTTTGTAATTCTAATCCTGCAGAAACCAAAAATCGGTGAATCTTGGTAGATATTATAGTATTATACCGATAAACTACCAAACAAATTTTTATGGAAATTTTACTAAATTTAACAATCTAATAATAATTAATAATTATTTAATAATAAATTATAAAAATTCAAATAATAACAACAATATAACATTAAAAATTTGTAGTAATAATTATAATTACAGCCGTTAATATATTTTTTTAATTCTCATGTAACCTAATAGTGTAAAAAATAATAAAATAACCATACAAATTCAAATAATTTTCAAATAAGATTAATTAGGTACTTATATATAGTTATATGTAATAATTAAAGACCGGATTTATATGCATTTTAAATTTTAAAATATGCACGCAAACATGCACTAAAAAGTCAAAATATGCAAAATAAAACTTTATATTACATTTTATATTAGATTTTTATTTTGCAGTGATAATTATTTATAAATTGTATTAAAATGTACATAAACAAAAAATAAGATATAAATATAACAAATATTGGATCATTAGGTGTATATTGTAATAATAATATAATAATAACGATTATTGAGATAATAAAATAATATTAATAATTTGTATGATTTAACAACATATTTATTTAGATTTTTTGTTATTTATTATAATTGATTATTTATCTGCTCAAATAATTCATCTGATAGTTTATTGGATTTAACTGTATTTGTCATTTTAAATAATGAGTAACCGAATAAAGATATAAAATAAAATAAATAAAATCTTTCAATAAATTATGAATAACGAATTATCATAAAAATTAAAACAATAAATAAAAATCAATAATAATTTTTTATTCGAATAATGCCTGACTCTGATCTCCGTTCAGAATCGTTTTCTTATACATTGATACCTATCAAGTCTTTATTTTTATTTTTCAGATACTTGTCAACAGGTTGCTCAATTACCGAATTACACTATAATTACAAAATTGGAATATCTACTTTGAGTGGCATAATACGTCAAGTATGCCAAATTCTATGGATGAAATTAAAGAATATTGTTATGAAAGAACCTAATAAACAGACATGGATAGATATTTCAACCGAATTCGAAAAACGTGCATATTTCCCAAACTGTATAGGAGCGTTGGACGGGAAACATATACGAATTACTCAACCACCAGACTCAGGTTCAATCTATTTTAATTATAAACATTTTTTTTCTTTGGTTTTGATGGCATTGTGTGATTCAAACTATTGTTTTATATGGGTCGATATCGGAGGTTATGGTAAAGACAGCGATTCAGGGTTATATAAAGAATCTACGTTGTATAAAAAATTGACTGAAAAAAAATTAGATATTCCTGATCCTAAACCTCTAACTGATATTGATGATATAAAAGTTCCATATGTCATTGTAGCTGACGAAGCATTTGGTATGACAGAAAATTTAATGAGACCTTATGGTGGTAAAAGTTTATCGTACGAAAAAAAAATTTTTAATTATCGGTTAACTTTGGCCCGTCGATTTGTAGAATGCACATTTGGCATTATGTGTAGTAAATGGCGAATATTGCACAGACCACTAGATGTTAAGATCGAGTTTGCAGAAAATATTGTTAAAGCCATATGTGTCTTACATAACTATGTCAGAGTGAGAGACGGTTTCAAATATGAAGATACGCTTTATGCAGCACCATTATCAAATCTTAATCCAACCTATACTGGTCGTAATGTACGTGATGCTGATACGATTCGAAAACAGTTTACCAATCATTTTATGAATGAAGGTAAATTAGAATGGCAAGATAAAATGGTTTAAATAATTTTCTATTTTTGTAAATTTTAATACAACGTTAATATAATAAAATATAGATTAATTAAGTACCTACCTAAACTTTTTTTCTGCTCTTCCGAATCTTCTGTGCCACAAAAAATAAGCACCAACTCTTCCCAACTTCTTCTCTTCATTGTTCGGTTTGAGTAATCATGGCTTGACATATCCCATATGGCAGGCCTTTTTTCAACTTCATTGATTAATGTGTCTATGTTAATTTCCATATTTTTTTATACAAAAAACACTTTTTTTCAAAGAATAATAAATTTACACGATATTCAAACCGATCACAGTGAAAGTAAATTATAAAGTAGCTATAATATTATTAGAGTGATACGAGTAACACGAGCTGCTCACGGTAACAATCGCAATTGATCACAAAATTAACCCCAGCACAATTCCATCATATAATAACATATTATGTTCAAAAATAACAATAATTGAAAATATACATTTCGATTTAATAACTGGCATTCTTAGAATAGTAAATGAGTCTAGACGGTGTCCTTAATAATAATAATAATAATAATATTATTAATTAAATATTATATTATTTCCTTTATTAATATAATATATTACCTTTATACATTTATTTTATACAAATAAGTGAATTAAAAATGTATATTATTTCGTAAATCGGGTACACAAACACCTAAACGCGCGTGTCAACTGAACGGTCCAATAACGATCAACAGTATTTAATTTCGCGAAGCCACGCGCGTAGACGCGCGGAAATAAAATCTTGCGTCGTTGTCGTGATCGACGCGCGTGTACGCGCGTCTTCGCGCGTCCATGTGAATGATGTATAAGAAACTCGCATATCTAAATACGCGCGATTAATCGACGCGCGTGTACGCGCGTCCATGTGAACCTAGCCCTAGTTTATATTATAAATATATAATGGTTAAATAATAGGTACTTACGCGTGTTATTTTAAATTTTAATATGCCGTTTAAAATGCGGTTGTCGTCGTCTGCAGTATAGTCGTCAGAAATGGCAAATAGCAAACACGAAATTAAGTATATAATATTATTATGATGTCGTATTGTCGCCTGTCGGCTATCGCAGAGTTGTCTGTGATCACGACTTTCGTTAACGGCATCGACGGCTTTGGTACGCAGCGGCGGTGGGGTAGGGTCGCGTGTCGCGTCGGATTCACTGATAAACAAACATGCTAGCACATGGATAAGCATATTTATAACCATCGGCAATCAGTGTACACTATCAAACGTTTTTATTAAAAGATTTATTTTTATCCTATACGCCACTTTAGTCGGGACTGCGCACGTCCATGACGCGGCGTCGTGGCGGTGGCTATAGTGGCTACAGTGCTGTATACCATTTACCAATAACGTAACTATATGAATTTGTCCTATGATGTTGGGGGGGGGGGGGTTGACTTTTTTACACACAAAATACTAAATTTTCAAGTAGCATTAAAATTTTAAATATTTATGTATACCTACGTTCTACATATTATAAAGGCTCTGGGCCCTGGGGGATCTATCCCCCTAATCCTCCCTTGATTACACCCCTGTGATATATACGCGTCGATACAGTAGTACTGCATTCTGCAGTATACACAATATACAAGTATCTATTGCAAGGGGTCTGGTGCACGAAACTACGGTATTCGGAAAAAAAAGCCCCGATATCAAAATAGGTACGGTAAAAAAAGCCCCGTACTAACTAAATACATAACGCATAAATGTACATTTTATAATTTAATATTTGTGTATAGGTAACCTAACCTTTTTTTGGACATAGGTATATATTCTATAACCATATATATATATATGTATAGTTTATAATTTTTGTATAGGTTTACATCATAATAATATTTAATAAAATAATACACCAAACAAAACAAATAATAAATAATAAAAATAATAATAACAAATAATACACCAAATTTTTTACTATAGATATATATAAATATACATTTTAAATATAAGAGATTAAAGTTTAGTAGGTAATAAGAGTAGGTAATTGACATTATTTTACTTTATCTTAAAAATTATGAAGATGTTAAACTTTATTATAAACTCTATTTGAAAACTAGTCTTGGTATTTGAGTAGGACGTAGGTATCTACAACATTGTATTATTAAAAATGTGGTTTTTTCGCTTATATAGTTATTGTTGTGATTATTAAAAGTTTGTACGGTGTACCTATACAGTATGATATTCTCTTCAGTACGAATTTTTCGTTCATCTAGTTCATCTTGTTGTAACGTTTTGATTATTTTGAATTAAAAGTGCGAATATAAAATGGAAGTGATTCGAAATAATAATAAAAAAACCTCAAATTCCATATGGTGGATATTTGTACAACATTCAAAAAGAGTGCAAAAGTATGATTCGTTGGAGATGTACTAAATCAAGTTCAATGAAGTGTCCCTGTATTTTAAAAACAGATTTAAATATTGATAGTCCAACTTTAATATCCATTGAGCACGATCACGTACACGAGCCAAATGAAAATATGCTTTCTGCAGTAAAAATTATAAAAAATATGAAGGCAAAAGCCACAATAACCAACGACGCACCTAGTCAAATTTTTTCAAGTGCAATATTAAATATTCCGGAGAGTGTATTAGCCGAATTGCCAAGGGAAGATTATTTAAAAAGAAGTATTCGAAATCATAGAGGGTATAAAAATTAAAAATCCACCAAAGCCGAAATGTCTGTCAGAAATAATTGTTGAAGGTAAATTAAAATTGTTAAAACTTATTTATTTCGTTTAATTTGTAAACAATATATAATATGAGTATTTTTGAATTTCAATATTTTACATACTTACATCTCGCTTAAAATAAAACTATTGTAAAAGTCAACGTACAATATTTAGAGATTTTTTTGGGTTCAGTTCTTATCTTTAAAAATGTTACGCACCTGTACATTATTATTGAAATAAAAATTATTTACCTTTAAACATTGTAACATTGAAATGTATTGTAGTCTGGTATAATAAATATTAATTTAGATTCATATACCTAATAATATAATAATTAATTTAATAGTTAATGAAAAACAATTGTTAACATTAATGTTTTAACACTTTAACAGTTTATTAATTTACAAAATATTAAACTAGTATTTTAGAATATTATATATTTTATGGTTATTGCTATATTATATATCTAGATATTATGTTAAAGAAGTGTTGATAAATGTAATGATTATATTATGATTATATTTAATTATGTAAATCATAATAAAAAGAATAATGTATTCAGTTGGTACGGGGTTTTTTTTTTCCATTGAATGTTGTCAGCTGGGGCTTTTTTTCCTAGATTCGAAACTATGAACAATATATATTACATAATTTTGGTTTAACCTTACAAAATTGTTACTAGGTATAGGTAGTATATATTAGTACACTATTAAACCATCATATTATGAACCCTTTGCCCAAGGCAGGCACGTCGTCAAGAGGGGGGCCTTAGGGGGCCTGGCCCCCTAAGAAAAGTCAGTGGCCCCGAACTGGCCCCCTTGATTTTTATTTTTAAATATTATATATTAAACTGGCTAAATCCTGAATGTACGAGTATATTATATGGTACTCCATACAGTTAACAATCGTATAACAAAAATTGAATTCCGAGATTTTATTTTATAAGCAGTATTCGTCACTCGACAATTTGAGATAATGAGATAAGACAATAATACGTCTATAAATAGATCGAAAACTAGGAATTCTAAATACGGGTCTCGAACGCACATTTGATAAACACAATTACAGACAAACCTAACAAAATTAAAATTAACAGCCTATCCATGTGATACCAAAGTAATTAATTTAATTTGTTATAGGTTGAATAATTTGGCACTATTGTCAATTGAGAAACATATTTCAAAATTATTAGATTTAGATGAATTTACTGAAAGATTTCCAGCGAACCATAAAAATAGACGACTTGTCCTTATACCCAGATAGCAAATTTGTATTGCTAACATATTGATAAAATATTTGTTTTAAATATACATATGTGGTACAACGTTGAAATACGTACTATGCCACTATTGTACCTGAGCGTACGAAATAAAAGGTGGGAAAATGAATAAAAGAACTGTTTGTAATATAACATCAACACCTTTTATTTACGGGTCACGGAATCAACACTAATATAGCAATATAATTTAATCATTAATTAACACACTCGTACAACTAGAATAAATGCTGATTGTCATACGGCACGGTCGGCGGTCGCGACTATACTAAAATATAGTCGCCAACATGATCGACGTTCCCATCGATCGACCGGCCCACACTTATCGCTATAATTGATAAACAATAATAATCAGATTACCACAGTCGGCCTTCCTGACAAATTTTGGCGTCCCGTCAAATGTATGCATAATAATACAGTTTTTTTTTTTTTTTTATAATAATTCATAATAACATTCTTTTTTGAAAATACAAATAAACATTAAATTACATTTTTATCTTTTTGAAAGTACAAATAAACATTAAATTACATTTTTTTTTTGAAAATACAAATAAACATTAAATTACATTTTTTTTTTGAAAATACAAATAAACATTAAATTACATTTTTATCTTTTTGAAAGTACAAATAAACATTAAATTACATTTTTTTTTGAAAATACAAATAAACATTAAATTACATTTTTTTTTTTTATTTACATACTCGCTTTAGACGGTCAAATCGTATTACCCCACTAAATGGTCTTTGTCCTAACTGTTCCCCTTCTACATCAGTTACGACGTATCGGTCGTATCTCAGTTCCCGAGCTATTTGATACGGTCCTTTATATTTAGGCTCTAACTTTCTGCTCTGTCCTGAGGCCGGCGCCTCCCACTTAATTAATACCAAATCTCCCTTATGAAACTTTTCGGGTCTTGTCTTTCGTTGTGTTATTTTACGTAATTCCTTTTCTCGATTTTTCCGTAGAATCTCAGTCGGGTCAATTTCTTTTTCTGTTATACGTTTATCTTTGTTTATTTTGGACACTTCACTCACTAACGGGTTTTCGATACGACTAGCAATTTTAAACCGGTATATCACGTCGGACGGCGTGTAACCTGTCACTCTGTGTTTACTATTGTTAATTCCCCACTGCACTTCCATCGACCTTAAGTCCCAATCAGTATTATCGGGATTTTCGGTAATCATTGCTAAACACCTCACAGCTATCCCGTTAATTATTTCGGCTTGGCCATTGCTACGCGGACTCTTAGACGATATCTTAACGTGATTTATATTTAACTCATGACAGAACTTTTCGAATATCGCCGCCGTAAACGCGGTACCCCTATCTGTAATTATTCGTTCGGGTCTGCCATATGTGCATATAAACTCGCGCATATAATATACGGTTTCGATAGCCGTAACGTCTTTTACGGCGCGTAGTACGACATATTTACTAAACCCGTCTACGATCGTAAGGATATATTTATTATCTCTCTCAGTCATAACGAAAGGTCCCACATGGTCGAGATGTATTGTTTGAAACGGTTCACTGCCTTTATCTAAAGGATGCCAGTACAATTCTCCTCTTTTTGGTATTTTGTAAAACATACAGTTCACACATCTATTTATGTACTTCGTTACGAATTCTCGCATTTTGGGAAAATAAAAATGTTCTTTTAACTTAGATAGTGTCTTTTCTATGCCGAGGTGTACTAATTCCCGATGAGTATACTCTATCCCAAAAGAGAATAATCAGTCGGCCGACCAGTTTTTGTCCATTTCCGCGCATCTCCCACCAACTACCGTAATATTGGGGCGGTCCGTCGTTCCTCATCGAGCGCTGCGATCGGTTTGTACTGGAACTGTGTGCGTCGAGCGACGTGGCGTTCTTATGCGCGTGCGTGCGTCGTGCGCCACACGTAATTTAAAAAAAACGTTAAAAATCAAAGGAAAAAACATCCCCATCCCCTCCTTCATTTTTGACTCCATGATTTTTTTTTTTTTTTACCGTGATACGTACAATGCACATGGAAATCGCTGACTTTTGCTCTGTCTACCCTAGAAGTAGCACTACTCTTGTAATTGTTGTTGTTATCGCGCTCATTATTTTTTTGTGTTTACAATTTTTTTTCATATTTTTTAAACATGGATAACGTTACATCTCCTAAAGTACTACGCAATCCTAAAGGAAAGGTAAATATACTTAATTTTATTATTATATATAATTGAGTTTAATAAAAGAAAAAAAATAAATAAAGAAAAAAGGTGAATTTTTACGCAATACACTAGTAGGTACTGACGATTTTGTTTTAATTTGTCACAACTCAAAAATGAAAAACTGAAAATACTTGCAAATTTTAAAGCTTACATATTTTAGCAATTACTTTATATAATAACATTTTTTTGATCATTTTGTACTCCTCTTAAGGCATGAGAAATTTTCATTTTTCTTTTATTAATTTTTTGAATTATTATCGTTACCAAATTATTTTATACATTTAAAAATTAGATATTCATCAAAAATAATATTTCTACAAGAAAATCAAATTAAATTTTTATGAGTGTTTGAAGTTCATATTTTTAAAACATCGGGTATTCACTCTATTTGTCAAGTAGCGATTTTCTTATTTTGTTGCAATTCAAAAACGAATTACTGGAAATACATGAACATTTCACTGAATGTTTAAATTCTCATTTTATATACACGATACAATTTTAAAAATATTTTGACTATTTGTGAGCTGTTAACAGAAAATTTAAAATTAAAATTAATTTAATTTTTTTTCTATAAATATCAATAACATATTATTTAGTTCGTAAAAAATCTTGAAAGTTCAATACAAGGCTCCTGATATATTGTAACAATGGTAGTTGAAAAATTATATAAATACATTGGAATATTTTTTTTTAATAAGCATTTTAAGTTTGATTTCTGACAAAATTTAAAATTTAAAAATTATTTTGTGATTAAAAATTGATAAATAGTCATTTTATGATCAAATACGGACGAAATTACATATTAAATAACCAAGAAATACGATTTTAGTTATTTTGTTGTTATTTTATAATATTAATTCAACTTGCCAGCTACCGTATTAATATTAAGTATAATAACAGTATTATTATAATATTATAAAATATCCACACATGTTTCAGTTCAGAATCGTTTTTCGTATACAATGATATTATATCATTGAATTCAAATGTAATACTGTCCATAAAACAGTGACCTAATTATTGTAACGTACTGTACATCCACTTTCTCGCCTTTTTTTTAAGAACTTAATCCCTGAATTTTTTTTTACGAATATTGAAATAAAATTAACAAATTGTATATTTAAACGATTTAATGTAAATTAGATATATTATATCTATTACGTTTGAAAAAAAAATTATCTACAACAATGGACTAAAAAAACTGATAACATAATATTATGTTCATAGATATAAAAAAGACTTTTAATTATACATACTTTCTAAATTTCTAAAAAATAAAACTTTTTAATACATTTTCAACGATATCATAAACAAACCTAATCGCTTAGTAATGAAATTATGAAACTGATTTTACAATGTTTTTTATTATTTTAGTTTGTGTCATCTTCCCAAAGGAAAATGATTATAAACAGTTACAAAACCAAAATTGCCCAAAATCCAGAAATTAAAATGCTCCATCTTAAAAAAATTATTTCATCTGAACTCTGAATTGGAATGTCTACAATTTATCAAACAATTTTAGAATACAAACGTACGAAAACCATCACATCTCCAAATAAAACTAAAATATTTAAAAGTATAAAAGATAAAATTGACGATTTTAATAAATATGCAATTAGGCGAAAAATACATCAATTTTGGTTTAGACGTGAGTTGCCGACACTTGATAAGATTTTGTGTGTCATAAATGAAGATGCCGATTTGCCCAATTTTTCACGCTCCTCACTCCATAGATTATTACATTTTATGGAATTCGAATTTGTTAAACGTGGTCGAAATAGCGCAATGATTGAGCGAAAAGAAATTGTTGTTTGGCGAAGAAATTATTTATTGGATATTCGGCAATATCGTATGGAGGGTCGCCCAATATACTATTTGGACGAAACTTGGGTAAATGCTGGTGACGTACCGAATAAAATATGGTGCGATAAATCTATTAAATCTGCGAGAGATGCGACAAATAAAGGTCTTACAACGGGAGCAGTAAATCCTAGTGGAAAGGGGAAACGCCTGATAGTTTGCCATATAGGATCGGAAGATGGATTTGTTTCTGACAGTCTTCTGTGCTTTGAGTCTAGGAAAAACACTCAAGACTATCACGATGAAATGAATGGCGATTGTTTCCGTGAATGGTTGGAAGGTGTTTTACCTAGACTCAAAGATAACGCAGTGATTGTCATGGATAACGCTCCGTACCATTCAGTGAAACAAGACAAATGCCCAACGACAAATACCAAAAAACAAAAAATTATCGAATGGCTCGAGAGTAAAGGAGAGGTTATTAGTAGACCAATGGTTATTCCAGAGCTACTTACCATTGTGGACAGGCTGAGACCCTTGTACAATAAATATGTTATTGATGAACTAGTCAAAAAACAAAACAAAACAATTCTTCGATTGCCACCTTACCACTGCGAGCTCAATCCTATTGAGCTCGCATGGTCAATTGTAAAAAACCATGTGAGGATGAACAACAAAACATTTAAGCTCAACGACGTAAAACAATTATTAATAGAAGGTGTAGAAAGAGTTGATGCCGACATGTGGAAAAACTTCATTAAACATACAATAGAAGAGGAGGAAAAATTGTTTAAGATGGACTTTGTGGTGGATGAATTGATGGCTGAAAAAGAACCATGTGTTTTAAATGTTGAAAGTGATGATGATGACTCGGACGATTTTAACGACGTTGTACCTCTACCAGAAACTGATGAATAAATGTAAACTGTAAACTTGTAAATAATGTTATATTTGTATTTTGTATTTGTAATTATAATTTTTTCGTATATGATATTATCATTTTTTCGTATATAATATTATATTTTTGTTCATAAATAATGTTTGTTATATTTGTATTTTGTATTTGTAACTATTATTTTTTCGTATATAATATTATAATTGAATAATTGTTTGTATTTATATAATGATTAATTTTATTTAAAAAATAGAGTCACATTTTACGAAAAAAAAACAGTCACTCCTCACCGCGGTTAATGCATTACTGCAGTCGCGCATAATAATAATTATAAATATTAATCGTAAACGGTCGTCCATGGTCTTCGTGATCCGTCG